>NW_019394588.1:41651-100605 GCF_000612105.2 Orussus abietinus | reverse complement strand
CAAATAATTTAAGATTAAATTTGTTTAAATTACATTTCTCATCAATTAATTTAAGATTAAATTTGTGTAAATTACGAAACTTATAAATAATGATCTCTAAATGAAATTTAAGGAAGAGACGATAGACAGAGGTTGCCGTTTGATTTTGTTTAGCAAAAGATTTGGCAAAATTGTTTTCACCCCAAAAATGTAGATTGAGGAAAATTATACAGAACGTGAGATGCTGTATATAAACGTTTATAACATTTTCAATTAATATTGCCAAAATTGCGTTTGTATTGTTTACTTAAACATTCGTATTCAAACAAATACATAACAAATTGGATGAAATTAAAAAAAAAAGTAGGGATCGAAAAATTTAACTATTTTCTGCAACCATCGCAGGTTTTATTTAGTGAAAAATACAATTCGAAACGGCTTTGTTTTATGCAGTAGACAATTTATGCCAAGTAGATAAGTCAGGATAATTTTTTTTCCATAACAATTACAGAGCGATTATCACCAGTAATCCATTACCGAGGAAAGGACGCGAGAATAGTTATTTACGAGGGCACAAGAAACTACGTAATGAAGATACAAGGAATTGTGCCGCCAGCTTCGACGAAAGTACGTCACATAAACAAGTACATAAAAAATATCATTCAATGAGTTAAGGTACATTAGACTGCGAAAGCGGCACCATTGCGTACCAACATCTTTGGATGATGTTTTGTCGTGTGTGATGGGTCGATCCGAAAGAAAGCAACGCTTGAATTTCATAGATGTACATTAAACTTTCTTTATTTAACTTTAATTTACTTATGGTGAAGTGAAACACGTCGAGCAACTTGATCGACGTCGATAAAGAAGATTTTTCTAAATACCTACGTTGCCTAAGTTCGTTTTCATGTTGACGGTTGTGTAGAATTATATTGGGTACTGCACTAAATGGCATACTCCACCTGTCGTTTTCATACAATAATGACAAAGAAATCGAAGTAAAACTCCAGAAATCCACTGGATTCATGCTTTCTGGGGCCCCAATCGACTGCAGAGGGACCCCCTGCGCCATCTGTGATTTCCAGGTCAATTAAATTTTCACTCCGAGACCTCGTATTTCCATCGTTTTGGTATAGAAGCCCATAAAACATTTTTTTTGCCTTTATCTCGTTCAAATGCGAGTTTATCGATTACCAGAGTATTCTAAATTGTAAAATTGTCCTGACCGTTTCGTTTCTCATATGGGAGCCTTCGATAATTGTATATTGATCGAAATACGAGAGCTCGACGCCATTTTGGTTCTGGTCTGGTCGAAGTTATACATATTTTCAAAAAATCCATATTTTGATTGTGTCAGGACAATTCTTAGATGATCACGAGTCATGTGTCCAAGTTTCGTACAGTTCGGTCCAATACCCTTAAAAAAAAGTGTTGTATTCGAATCGACTGATTTGAAGGGTGTTTCACTTCACCTTAAGCGGGAAACACGTTAACGACTGGCATCCGCCATCTTTTTTCTTCCACTACTCCTGCACCTCGTCGCCGAAAAACCGCCAAAACCGGCGCTCGACGCGCCATCTCGCGGCCCCGAATCTTACTCCGTCTTCAGTGACGGGCGATGGTCGCGCGAACTACAAACTTCGTACCGAACAGATGATTACTTGAAGTAATCAGCCTTGAGTCTTGGAACTTTTTATGAAGTTATAGTGCGTCGTTACCGTTAATTCGACGTATCAGCGATGATCAAGCAGATCTAATTTTTTATCCCTAAGAGCAAAGTCATTGGATTTTTTTTTCAGATTTCATAACCTCAATTAACTTTTCTTCAGCTCTGTCCTACTTGTTTTATTCTCTAGTTCAGGAGGAGGAACCAATGTGCGTATCTCACGGATTTTATCTTACAATGTCTCAAGTAACTATTATAAAATGGTGGATGATTTCATATTGGCGCACTGTTGAGCACAATAATCCATCATCGGGAATAATTGGAAGGTCGATTACGTCGTCGGTAATAGGCCAACCACTTCGGTCCGCACATCCTCCTTGGCGTGGAAACAGGGAAGAAGAAATCCTTTTAGCGAAGTCGGACATTAACCACTCGTGGCGAAGGTTCCAATGACGCAATTCGACGGCGGGATAATGCTCGGTGGATTTTATTTTTCCAATTTCTCGAATTAAGATTCACCTTGAGAGAGACTCCAGCAGGACCCTTCGTAAATTGTTTACGATCCCTGGCCGGATGTTTAACTTCGGATATTTCGTCACTTCGGAAGATAAATATGCGAATCGATCTTGACCAAGGATTGGCCTTTCCTTCATGAAATGCAAATGAGAGAAGCGAATTTTTCGCAACGAAACCTTCGCGGCTTACTTAGGCGAAGAAGCGTTTTTCGTTTAAGCCGTATCTATATTGAGGAAACATTTGTCGGTGTTTTAGCTCTCTAATCAAACAGAAGAAATAGAGACGATAAGTGAAGAAAGAAATATATCTTATATATCCTCTCAATCAGGAAACTCGGTAAAGTTTTGTGCCAAATACATGTAAAGATGAAGGGAAACACGTCGAAGAACTTGATCGACGTCGCTAAAGAAGATTTTTCTAAATGCCTACGTTGCCGACGTTTCTTTTTATATTGACAGCGGCGTCGAATTATATTGGGTATTGTACCAAATGGCATACTCCACCTGTCGTTTTCGTACAATAAATATCAAAAAACCGAAGGAAAACTCCAGAAATCCCCTGGATTCGTGCTTTTTGGGGCCCTAATCGACTGCAGAGGGACCCCCTGCGCCATCTGTGATTTCCAGGTTAATTGAATTTTCACTCCGGGACCATCGTTTTAGCACAGAAGCGCATACAACACTTTTTTTGCCTTTATCCCGTTCAAATGCGAGTTTATCGATTACCACAGTGTTCTAAATTGTCGTAAAATTGTCCTGACCCTTTAGATTCTCATATCAGAGCCTTCGATAATTGTATATTGATCGAAATATGAGAGCTCGACGCCATTTTGGTTCTTGTCTGGGCTGAGTTAAAAAATTGTGTTAAAAAATCCAAATTTTGAATGCGTCAGGACAATTCTTAGATGATCAGGAGTGACGTGGCAAAGTTTCGGACAGTTTGGTCTAATACCCTTAAAGAAAAGTGTTGTATTCGAATCGACTGATTTAAAGGGGGTTTCACTTCACCTTAGAAGCATGTGCGAATGGCATCGAATACTTTACGCGAAAGTTCGGTCAATCAATTCGATGAATATTTTTTTCTCGAATAAGAGAACTTATTATGGACTCATATTTGGCATAAAGAAAGTACGTTCCGTTTTGTAAAGCCTATCACTATTTCCGATTTTTTAATATGTTTTAAGAATAATATTTATAGGTAGTTTCATATTGCATGCCGTGGATATTTATTAAAAATCAGGGCGGCCAATATTAACGGTCTAATATCTACTTTAGTACATTTAAGTAGAATGTGTTACTTGCAATGATGTTAACCCTTTTAAATTGTGTCTAATATTAAATAAGCAAATTGTTTATTTAAGTATTGTTTGCTCCGGGTGGTTATTTCGCATATCGTATTACGTTGAGCAGAACTATAAATGTAATGTATGTAAATCTTTTTGCGTCTTTGTTACTTCAAATATTAGCATTCATACGTATGAAGTGTCAACTAGGTGCATGATCGAATATAAAATTAATGATCAACGAGTCGCGAATCGTCACGGTGCTCGGCTATCATGTGTTATATCTTAAAATTATCAGCAGAGATTGTTATTAAAAATAGCCCGCATGTCATAAGGTGTTACCTTTGTCGAAGATAACAATAACTGAAGCTAAAGACCAGGTGGCCTCAGAAAGTTTGTTTTCTTGATGATGCACAAGATGATCGTCTCTGTTTATGCATTTATACAGTTTGTTTCTTTTAGCTATGAACGACATCGCGTTCGGTAGTGTCACAGGAGAAATTACAGTTAAACAACATTATTTTTTGAAGAATAAAATTAGTGATTATAAGTTCATATGAAGTGTATATTTTAATTGTAATTTATTTTCGGAATTGCGTAAAAATACACCTGCGAAAAAATGTACATAGTTATTATTATACCCTTAGTAGCACAAAGTATTTGTCCTATATTTTCTATGTATNTTAAAAAATACTTATATTAAAATGAAATGAAATGTTTTTAAAAATGAAATGGAGGTAATATTATATACATATTATAGGGATAATATTCTGAAGTAAACGTTTTGCAAATGTTTCAAATGTCTGCTTAATATTTACAAAATGTACGATGTTCGTTAAATATATAGAAAATATATGACAAATATTTTGTGCTACTAGAGGTTATTAGATTTCTTATTACTTTCATGCTGAATTACCTGAGTGAAGTCTGCGCCAATGAATGCCTGCTCCATACCGATCCATACTGTAATCGGTATCAGTAGTTGCTGGTACGGTTTCTTCAGCTGATAAGCTGTTGCAGAAAGCAATTGTATTCCGCTTAATTCTTGACTATCAGCGCGACGTTGCTTCTCGCCGTACCTGAAGACAAAGAAACGTTCGAAAAATTAATCCTTTGTTAATGGAAAGTTTCAATAACGCATAAAGATACTTTCATAGCAGTATTACATAAAATACTTCTTGCGATGTAATGTTTCTAATTAACGAATTAGTAGATCGGTAAAGTTAATTCTTATACTATTCCATATTCTTTCCTAAGTGAACATTTTATCGAAAATTTCGGAAACTTGTAATTTATTTTTTAGATTTTCACCCGTAGAGTTTCCAAAAAGGGAGAGAGTTCTGCACTTTAGAATATGTTTAATCACATGAAGTAAATATTTTCGATGTTCTTATTTCACAATGTAGTTCGAAAATATACTGCGTAAACAGTCCTGTGAAATTAATTTGATGTTCTGGGAAATGAATGAATGAAAATGATGAATTTCAATAATCACAGTAGAAAGAATGTAATTGATGCAATGCAAATCTTAACGTATAAATTATTGTACCTAATGTTCCCACAATACTTATACATAGCCTTTAATTAATATTTCTCAAACAATGCATACTTTTTTTTAAGAAAATGTACGAAATGAATTTCAAAAGATTTGATACGAGGCATGATAATTGGTACTCCGAGCAAAAGTAATTTTCAATTATTTTCACATTTTGTATTTCTTCGATATTTAATTTTTTTTTAATTAAACAGCAGGCAGCAATAATGGAAGAAAGTGAACGTTATTCTATACCTAATCAGGATAAGGGTACTCTAAGCAATTTTTTTTCGAATTCTTCACCTACCGGAAGAGTGAAGGTCGAATTCTTCTACAACGTTCATGTAAAGGTTCATGTTTAATTTTCTTTTATTAAAAAACAGGCAACAATAATGGGAGAAAGCGAACGTTATTCTATACCTAATCAGGACAAGGGTATCTAAGCAACTTTTTTTCGAATTCCTCACCTACCGGAAGAGTGAAGGTCGAATTCTTCTAGAAGGTTCATGTAAAAGAGCAAAGTAACTAAATGAAACTTCCTCGTGATTTAAATGAAACCAAGCGAAGATAAGGTTAGTTCACGGCGCACAATAACGCATTTACGAGGCGAGTCGTGTAAGCGAGAATCGAAAAATCATTAAGTGTCAATAAAAGTTTACTATCCGTTGTAACGAGGATCACGAATTAACGAGCTCGCGTTAAAATTTCGCCAGATTGGAGAATTGCGGTTGCAAAAACTCGAGGTGGGAAGGACCTGTTAATGGCGTCCATCTTAAATTGGAAAATGTGGCGAGACGAGTCTTGATGCGCGCGTAATCCCGCAGTGTTGCCGTGCTACTAAAAAGGAAGGTATCCCGGGTCGATCTCTTCGATTTGATTTCTTTTATAATATGCTATAGTAGACTAAAAACTAAGCGACACGTATTTTTTTTATCTGCCATTAAACACTTTAAGGGGGTGAAACCATCATCCAAAGTAAGGCCTGTGAGGGGTGGCTCACCCCCTAATTTTTTTTTGGTAAAAACAAATGTCCCGATTTCCTCATTTGGTAAAAACGAATGACCCGATATTAAAAATTTATGATCCATGATTTCCACATTATGTTCAACAGTTTGGACAATTTTTAGCCACATTAAAGCTACTTCAATGTTTCTATTTTGTCCTGCACACATGTCACTGTAAGCTATAACGTGTCTTTCACTTCTTACATTTTGAACATGTTTTAGGATGCATGAAGTTATTTCTTGAGCACCTCTTGATGCAATAGTTTCATCCCAAACGTACACGTGAACATTATCGTTATGAAAATTGTGAATACCTAAATTTAGAACGTACATATAGATTGGACTTAGGCCATTTTCAAAATGATGGTTTTAATTAATGAACAAACTCTGAAAACTTATGTGTTCAAAATTATCGTATTTACTCGGAATATAATTAACCTCAAATGCTTTATTGATAGATAATTTCAAGTTGTACATGTAACTACGGGCAACCGAAAATAATTTACAAATGGACTTAGACCACTTTCAAAATAAACGGCTCATATAACATACATATGAGCCCATAATTATGAAAGTGGTCTAAGTCCAAATTAAAAAAAAATGAGTTTATCAGGTATTTCACCCCACATTATCTTAAGCTAAATTAATTCAATGTCATTTTTGCGATATTGTCAAAAATGAACCATTAGAGAGTGGTTGTAATTTCAACATTATATGGAATTCATTTAGTGTTAATTATGAAAGTGGTCTACGTCAAAAATTTAAAGAAATTATGTAAACATAACCTTAAAATGGCACGTGGCCCTCTTTGGCGCGTTTTTGAACTACACGATAAGCCGACAAATGACAATCAAACGGTAACAGAAACGACAATACTTTCCGGTCTACCTAACAATACATGGAATTCATTTTGTTCTATTTTGAAAGTGCATTAATTCAGTTGGGCTCTTCCGAACTAATTATTGGCTGAAAAATTATTTATATATTTTACCACTATGTCCGCAGATAGCGGTTCAGGTAAGTTAATGACAACGTACATATTATGTGAATATGTTAATTACTATTCGGATATGATGTGATTTGTAGATATTATACGACCACGTAATACTTCTTTAGATGATTCTAAATTCCACGTTTTGAATCTTTCGCCTAAAGGAAGAAGACCAAAAATATACGGAAATATTAAATTACTACCATTATACCTCACCACTAGACCAGTAATGGAAGAAAAACAAAGAAATTATGTTTACATCTCTTCAGTTTTTCAGGAACATTTGAAAAAACCTTAAAAACTCATAATGATGGAAGCCTAAAATGATAAAAATGGATTTCTTTTGAAAAATAATTAATAAATGTTCATGAATTATTTCATTAAAATTATCGTTTCTAACAAAACTCGTAGTTTTTTATTGCTTTAAGTCATTTATAGGACATTCAGTTAATTTTGAAAATGGTCTAAGTCAATTCACACTCTAAAAACAACATTTTCCTATGAAATTCACCCAAAATTTCATGTTCATAATAAATTTCCATTAATCAAGACTAATAAAACTCGAAATTAAAATGTTGCATAATATAAAAATATTTTTTAATTTATTCAAATGCAATTCATTAAATATCTCGAAACAAGAAATATATGACTTAGACCACTTTCATAATTATGGACACATATACGAAATACAGGTATTAGGAAGGGTTTGATATTTTAACCCTTTGCGTTCGAGGTCTTTGCCATTCGAGTTGCCAGTGGCGACTAAGAGTCGCCTCTTGAGTGTAGGCACTAAAATACTCCTAGCAATCTACATGGTGTTTTATAAGTCTATCACGACGTATATTAGCCTTCTAGTTATACATATCACGTAGTTAATGTCCTTATCCAACGTGGTGGATTGAGTTTCGGTTGCCAGGGACGGAAATTAAATCTGCTATTAACGTGCAGTGAATACCCTTTGCTGGCGCAATTATTTAGGCTTTTCATGTTCTTGCTTATTATTGCTTCTTTATTTTTATTGGTTTGTTTTATCTAACCATGACACCCCAGATCTTCAAAGAGTAGCGTACAGAGAATCTTTGCGCTATATTCGACCATAAATGAATGGGTTACCAAGTACTTTTCAAAAATATTTATCATAAGTTGGTAATCTTCCTTCGCACTTTGTGTTTTATACGGTTTGATTGATATGGAACAACTCCCACGTTATTTTAATGTTTGCCACAGCAATGACTGTATTCTGAATAATCTGATGCGGCTACGTCAACAAACGACATAAAAGTCAGCTCTTTCTTATTTTTGGTTTGCATTAAGTAATTTTTTATGTACAATCATTAATATGCCAGTTCGTATAAGTGATCTTAGTATCGACTGATTCATAATCATACTTAAGAGGATCTTAAACCTTTCTACTAACAAGGAAGGTATCCCAGGTCGATCTCTCCGATTTGATTTCTTTTTATAATATGTTATAGTAGACTAAAAACTAAGCAACACGTATTTTTTTTGTATCTGCCATTAAACACTTTAAGGGGGTGAAAACACCATCCAAAGTAAGGCCTGTGAGGGGTGGCTCACCCCTTAATTATTTTTTTAATTTCTTGTTATGAGAAAGCTTTTCCAGGTGGATTGGGTAAAAAATATTATGTCCTTGTGGGTGAAACTGCCAAATCGACCCTTGACATGCCTTACTTTGGATGGTGGTTCCACCCCCTTAAAGTGTTTAACCCTTTGCGGTCGTATGTCTACTCTCAGCCACCAAAATTCTCTTGATCTTGGGAAAATGCGACCGCAAAGGGTTAATGGCAGATAAGAAAAAAATACGTGTCGCTTAGTTTTTAGTCTGCTATAACATAATATAAAAGAAATCAAATCGGAGAGATCGACCTGGGATACCTTCTTTGTTAGACACATTACCGAACTCCTGTACTAGAAAATAGAATATTATATCGATACTAAGAATCGGCTTTATTAAACATGAAGTATTTTTAGACTATATCCTGGAATCATTATCATATGTACATAATCTAATATTGTGCTGAAAATATCATTCCAATGTCGAATATACGTGAGAAATATTTTCCAACTTCATTTCTATATTCTATGAATATTTTATGCTGTCTGAGACCGTCGCCTCTATTTCTTTCGTTACTTAAATGGCGCTCATGTGTACATAATCTAATATTGTGCTTAAAATATCATTCCAATGTCGAATATACGTGAGGAATATTTTTCAACTTCATTTCTCTATTCTATGAATATTTTATGCTGTCTGAGAACTATTTCTTTCGTTACTCAAATGGCGCTCGGATCGATTCGATCCTTTCAATCGACTCTAGTATTTCCTTACCGATTTGTGATATGCTGCATTCGCATTTCTTTGTACTAAATTCATCCTGTGTCTCTGTGTAAAATATAGCTGCAAGATCACTCGTACGATACGACAAACAAGATCGTAAATCAAAAGTTCCAAGGATACTAAAATGTGTGTAACGCTTCTTAGCGCCCGAACGCCGTGCAGACTTTTCCGAGGTGCGGACAACGGAGCCGTTCGTTAATTGCCGGAAGGCCCAGCTGGATGTATTCTTATTCACCGGTGTCGAGGTACGCGGAAATACGCGTTGCGCAATTAGTCGAGTGCCGTACTCGCCGGTTGCCATTGAATTGCTGATCTTGCTGGTACAGTGTTCATTCATAAGCACATATGACCTAGCGCTCATGGTAATTTGCGATATACCAACAGTCAGGGACCTGGAGGATACCAAAGGATTCTGTTTACGTAGAATTCCCAAGTATCTCTTCCGGTTTCCTTCGTCAAAAGTTTCAAGACGAATCACTGATACAGGATCAAAGTTATATCGTAAAGGAATTTGGCGTTAAGGGGATGTGAAAGTGGCATCCAAAAGCTCAATCGTTCATAAAACTTTTCCACGAACTGGGTGTCTCAAATCGTTTCATACTTTAAGACGTGAATATGGAGACCCTTAGGTAGGTCCTGAAACTCGCGAAATTATATTTCTTATAAACTATTTTTAAAATACCTATAGACAAATTTGAAAAGAATTGAAATTTCATGAGCCTCAGGACCTTCCTTATAGAACTCCCTATTCACGTTGTAAAGTTTCAAAGTATTTGGTAAATCGAGTTGGGAGAAAAGTTTTATAAACAAAACCCCTTCGATGCCACTTTCACATCACCTTAAGGTGAAGTGAAACACATCGAGGAACTTGATCGACGTCGATAAAGAAGATTTTTCCAAATATCTACGTTGCCGACGTTCGTTTTTATATTGACAGCTGTGTCGAATTATATTGGGCATTGAATTAAGTGGCATATTACACCTGTCGTTTTCGTACAATAATTATAAAGAAATCGAAGTAAAACTCCAGAACTCTGGATTCATGCTTTCTGGGGCCCTAATTGCCTGCAGAGGGACACCCTGTGCGATCTGTGATTTCTAGGTCAATTAAATTTTCACTCCGAAACCTCGTGTTTCCATCGTTTTGGTATAGAAGCGCATAACAACACTTTTTTTGCCTTTATCTCGTTCAATTGCGGGTTAATCGATTACCAGAGTGTTCTAAATTGCCAAAAAATTGTTCTGACCCTTTCGTTTCTCATATCGGAGTCTTCGACAATTGTATATTGATCGAAATATGAGAGCTCGACGCCATTTTGGTTCTAGTCTGGGCTGAGTTAAAAAATGTTTTCCAAAAATCCAAATTTTTAATGTATCAGGACAATTCTTAGATGATCACGAGTCATGTGTCAAAGTTTCGGACAGTTTGGTGCAATACCCTTAAAAAAAAAGGGTTGTATTCGAATCGACTGATTTGAAGGGAGTTTCACTTCACCTTAACGATTTTTTGCAAAACGATGAGCAAAACCTTGCTTTGGTCGTCCGGACCAGAAGTATCACGAAGAGATTGATGCAAGAAATATTCAATATAATTGCGGAACTTTTGTAAAGTAATTAAATGCATTGCCGTTTATCGCTACTTTCGTAAATTAACATTTTTATTCGGTGTGCATTCAACGAAAGAAAATGTTATGTTTCCCCCCAACTCTACAGGGCGATTTAGAATTATTTGAATTGATTCTTAACGGTGTATTCTATCTGAAATATAAATTCCAGAATTGGGATTTTACGGTGAGAAACATGCAAATAGATATCTGTAATAATAATGGTTTGGACTTTAGTTAACACCAAATTCCTTTATAATGTAACTGGATTTTGCATTTCATAGTTCATTATACTATTTCAAAGTTACATTATGAAGAAATTTGGTGTTAACTAAAGTCCAAACCATTATTATTACAGATATCTATTTGCATGTTTCTCATCGTAAAATCCCAATTCTGGATTTTTTATTTCAGATTGAATCCATTGTTAAGAATCAATTCAAATAATTCTAAATCGCCCTGTAGAGTTGGGGGGAAACGAAATTTTCTTTCGGCGAATGCACACCGTATGAAAATATTAATTTACGAAAGTAGCAATAAATGGCAATGCATTCAATTACTTTACAAAAATTCTACGATTATTTAAATATTTTCTGTATCAATCTTTTCACGATACTTTTGGTCTTGCTCTTCGTATTGTCAAGAATCCTTAATACCTTGACTCTGGAATAAGTTTCATTTTATATTATTTTTAATTCAAGTTAGAAGCAGCGGATTACGTCGTCTACCTCTCTTAACTAATCGAAGGACAACCGTGAATGAGATATCGGTACGTAAGAGTCTAAACCGATGAGCTATTAGTTGATGAGCCCAGGTCTAATGCGATCTTGAATTATTTAAATGAGCTCCATTGACGACAATGTTGGAGATTTCGTCATGGCGTTTCGAGAGGATTTAAATTTCTTCCTTTAAATCTGAAAAAAGGTCTAAGCCGTTTAAAAGGCTGGGGTGATCAATTTAGAAGTCAGAGGATTGACTTTTCCCTAGTAGCACAAAATATTTATCCTATATTTTCTATATATTTAACGAACATCGTACATTTTTTTAATATTTACCAGACATTTGAAATATTTGCAAATCGTTTTCTTTAGTATCTTTATAACATTTGTATAATATTAGCTCCATGTGATTTCATAATATTTTTCTAACGGATATACAAAACGTTTCGTTTCATTTTAATATAAGTATTTTTTAAATGTTATCTGCCGAATACATTATATACCCCTAGTAGCATAGAATAATTTCTAAAAATTTCTTTGCAATCTTTGCTAAATATCTCAAGCGACAGATTTTTTAAGATTTCTTGTAGATTTCATTCGAAGATATTTGAAATATTTCTTGAAAATCTCAATGACATATTTAGTTTCAATAATTCATAAACATATAGTAGAAATTACATTTTTTAATTTATGAACACAATAAAAATACATTTTTTACTTCACGACTATTATCGGGCACTCCATTTGGTATGAAAAAACAGGAGAAATTTTTTTAATATTTTAGAAACGTTTATAATGTATTCGGCAGATAATATGTAAAAAAAAGTTGTATTAAAATGAAACGAAATGTTTTTTATATCTGGTAGAAAAATATTATGTAATCACATGGAGGTAATATTATATAAATATTACAGGGATAATAGTATTCTAAAGTAAATGTTTCGCAAATATCTCAAATGTCTGGTAAATATTTACAAAATGTACGATATTCGTTAAATATATAGAAAATATAGGACAAATATTTTGTGCTACTAGGGAAACATCCGAATTGTTCGAAGTCTGAGTTGAGTCTAAATCCCAAAAAATATGGAAAGTTGCATTCTCGATGCACTTTCTTCCCTTTCCTCTGTCGAAACCTAGGAAGTGATGCACTTGGAACGCTGAGCCCTGATGGGCTGACTTTAGGATAGCATTTCCCAAAGGTTCGTTTCTCCAGGACGGCATAGACTTCCTCGAATCCTTGAGAAAGTCCGCGATGTCTTAGCCATACGGTACCTTTTGGAAATGCGTCGCCATGGCAGATCCTGAAGTGGCCACTTTGAAGATCCCCCTGATCGGGGTCATAAATTCCAAGTCCCTTCTTTAAGGTGAAGTGAAACCCACTTCAAATCAGTCGATTCGAATACAACACTTTTTTTTAAGGGTATTAGATCAAACTGTCCGAAACTTTGACACGTCACTCCTGATCATTTAAGAATTATTCTGACACATTCAAAATTTTGATTTTTGGAAAAAAATTGTTTAACTTAGCCCAGACCAGAACCAAAATGGCGTCCAGCTCTCATATTTCGATCAATATACAATTATCGAAGGCTCTGATATGAAAAACGAAAGGGTCAGGACAATTTTACAACAATTTAAAACATTCTGGTAATCGATAAACTCGCATTTGAGCAAGATAAAGGTAAAAAAAGTGTTGTATGGGCTTCTATACCAAAACGATGGAAATACGAGGTCTTCTGGAGAGGATTTCTGGAGTTTTACTTTGATTTCTTTATAATTATTGTACGGAAACGACATATGGTGTACGCCATTTGGTACAATATCCAATATAATTCGACACAGCTGTCAATATAAAAACGAACGTCGGCAACGTAGGCATTTAGAAAAATCATCTTGATCGACGTTGACCAAGTTCCTCGGCGTGTTTCACTTCACCTTAACTATTTTCTGACCACGTGCAGGATACTCTTTCGAGAAAGAGTGCCTCGCATTGTCCATGGCGAAATGTTGCTCAAATGTTCTTCAGGCCGCCTCATTCCAATCAGATGGTTCAACATCCTTTTTAGGAGAAACAGTTACAACGGATATCGCAGAAGAAAGTTGAGAACCACTGCGAGGTAAGGACCTGGCCCTTACGGTCTTCAGGTGAATTATTTTGGTGCTATATTTAGAGTTCAGGATACGGCCGGTGATCCCTGTGGGCTTAGAGAGGGCCAAAACGAGAGCTCGGTCGCGCCGTCTGGTGGTGGATATGCAAAAATAAATCGCAACGATGTCGCGGTACGCCATGGCAAACAACCCAGACGGCATTCCGGAGAACACGTTTCGGTTTCTGGGCCCATTTGGTCAAGTCCTTCAAGTACGGCCTTCTTGTAATGTTTCACATGTCAAAACCTCGGTACAGATAAAAGATGGCGCCAGAAAGTGCAATCGTATGTGGATCGGGAAGATTTCAAACTGAAAGCGTTCCAGTTCCCTCTGATACTTTCATGGATAGAACGTGTTCAGAGGCCCGCCTTCTGCGTTTTCTCTAATTAACCCTGAAGTTTACGTTCTATATCGATTGTTAAAAAGATACATAACGATATCGCCGTCTTAATTCCAACTTCGGCTGGTAAAGATACATTTATCCATGAATGAACGAAACACGAATGTATAGTTGCGCCAGAAAAAATGGTAAATAGAACGTATCTAGTTTGTCATATTTTATGGCCAATCAGGATTACTTCAGGTGAAGTGAAACCCCCTTCAAATACTTTGAAGGGATTTGAATACAACACTTTTTCTTAAGGGTATTGGACCGAACTGTCCGAAACTTTGACACATGACTCGTGATCATGTAAGAATTGTCCTGACACACTAAAAATTTGGATTTTTCACAAGAATTTTTTAACTTAGTCCAGACCAGAACCAAAATGGCGTCGAGCTTTCATATTTCGATCAATATACAATTATCGAAGGCTCTGATATGAGAAACGAAAGAGTCAGGACAATTTCACGACAACTTCGAACACTCTGGTAATCGATAAACTCGCATTTGAACGGGATAAAAGCAAAAAAAGTGTCGTTATGCGCTTATATACCAAAACGATGGAAATGCGAGGTCTCAGAGTGAAAATTTAGTTGACCTGGAAATTACAGATGGCGCACGGGGTCCCTCTGCAGCCAATTAGGGCCCCAGAAAGCATGAATCCAGAGGATTTCTGTCGTTTTACTTCGATTTCTTCATAATTATTGTACGAAAACGACAGGTGGAGTATGCCACTTAATTCAATGCCCAATATAATTCGACACAACTGTCAATATAAAAACGAACGTCGGCAACGTAGGTATTTAGAAAAATCTTCTTCATCGACGTCGATCAAGTTCGTCGACGTGTTTCACTTCACCTTAAGCTTTCTGGAAACATTATTTAAATAATTTCAAAATATTGTTATATTATTTTTTGAATTACGAACAAATATGCGTTCGCCCACCAACCAGAGGTTCCATCTGAAAATGTTTCAGATGTTATAAAGTAAATTCACTACGAAAGAACCTCAGAATTTCTTACTAAATTTATAGAACAGTCTTTCATCAATATAATGAAACTGTATTTCTTTACGACCGCCTTATAAGTAATTGGATTACAGTTTTGTGTATAGACGCGAAAACTTCTATGGGCTGCATACAATATTTACGGTTTTCTTGATGATGATTTTACTGGTGAGGACGTTTTCTGAACAAAGGCAGAGCTGCTTGCATATTAACGATGCAAAATGTGGTACCCTTGTACATAACATACAACATAACACTTTATCCAGCATGACAAAATTAACGATATTTACAGTGGTCGTTTCTTCAGTTAATATTTAATTATGTTCTTAGTTACAAACAATTTTTTCCAGAAATGAATATTCGTTCCGTTAAGGTCATTAGCGTCATTCGAAGCAACCAGTTACACAAAATTATAATTATTCTGTTATTCTATGCAGATAAAAATGTTATTTATTTAAATATTCACTTCGTTATAGAAACTATGCAATATTATTATTAATGGTATATGTATATTAAAGACTCTGGAGAAGTTGTTATTTCACTTATGTTTGAACAAGTGGTAATCTGGGTCATGTTTCCTGGAAATTCAGAGTAGTTATTAGAGCAAGAAACAAACGCGTTGGTGCTATTAGTAATACCTAATACCCCCTGATAATATGACTCACAAGTTTTCCAACCCACTTTAGATTACAATCTGAGTTTCAGGACTAGGAAAAACGAATGGATGTAAAATTTTACGAGAGAGACAAAACACTGACTCAGAAAAGAAAATCAGGGGGTACGAGGATAATCGCCATTACGTGACAATCCCTAAATTGATACTGCAGGAAATCGTTTCACGGTGAATCAGTTTAAAAAGATATTTCAATTTTTCTCTTAATATCAGTTTCGTTACTCCAACCTTATACCGAGTCATTTAGTTCAACACGACTAACGCTTTTCGATTTCCATGCACGAGATCCAATTGCAAAACAGCAGCAAGTAATTCGCCCTCATTCGCAAACGTCGCGTGCATTTCCGTACAAAGTTCTGCTGAATTTATAAGATTTTTCGTAAGGTCGTTTAAGTAGATGGCTTTCACGTAAAGTCGTTCCGCGTATCCAAGTGGCGCCTCGTCGCGTCGGCGCGACGAACTTCCGCGATCGTGAGGCGCTTACATAACCTCAATTCTGACTTGGGGTGCACGCGTTTCGTCCCGAGGACGTTTACCACGGGGGCGTCCGTAGTTATTACGGTTATTACGTGGCGCGAATCCAGATGCCTATCCCGGCGCGTGCGCAACAAGAACTCTTTACGTGCATATCCGTCTTTGTCGTAATTCGAACGGACAACCGAAGAATTAATGACTCAGGGGATTTACCCGGGCACACAAGAAGTTCCCTCGATTCTCGAAATGGATTCAAACGTTCTAAGAACTTCCTGTTCATCCCGTCACAGTCCGAAGCATAACCTTAAAATGTCCGTGCAACGAGAAGTCCTTCCCTTCGTTTCCGCTTCTGACATAATGCGACAGGGTAGCCGAAGAATTACTGACTCAAGAGATTTAACCAGGCGTCACCGGAAACTGGAAGTTATTGTTCTAGGAAATTGTAACAAGTTGGTATGAATAACCAGACTGAATCTTGCCGTAATACTGTGTGTCGCATCAGGGCGTTTATTACGTACTTTTGACGAGAGCGCTCACTTCTCGCACTTTCATCCCACGTGAGTTTATTCGTCGAGTTACGTATTCGCTATATGAAAGAACGAGATCACTGGCACTTCCGGTCTAGTAATATTGCCGAATAAAGGTACATACCATGTAAATCGAAAATTGTTGAGAGGTAGTGGGTTAAAATAGGCAGATGAGGCGGGAAGATGGAAAGTCGTTTAAAGTAAAGAAGAGGACTCGAGTCTATCTATATTTTTTAAATATGTATTACATTCATAGTAGTCTGTCATATAGAAACATGTCAGACAAAGTCAAAGAAAAGACTTCGTCTAGGAACATATATACATATATATTTCACATATACTTCTTAAAATGATTTTAAAAAAGTAGAAAGAGCGTAGAAACCCATAAATGATTCATGTCTAATCGTATATCCCTTATCGGTTTCTATACCTGAAACTCGGGTATCGGAAAAAAGTTACACGTTATTCGCTGAGTACGTACTTTAAGAAAAAAAATATGTTAATGCCGGCGTGGAAAACGTATTTCAGTCCTCCGTACGAAGACCGTTACATTAATACTAACGAAACTTCCGTATTCTTCTAACAGAAAATTTCTTTATTGCGAGGAACAATTTCCATTCATATGCGTAATAACGGATATTTTTTTCTTAACCAACGAGGCCGTAATTGTACCCTCCGCAAAGTTTAGCATCCCAGGAATGGATTATTCACTTTTATGTCCATTAAAGCGGGGATTGCGCAAGGTGGTCGGTTAGGCATTACGTTTACAGACATCGCATAATGAAATTGCTTTATGTTAGCCAGGATGCTAATCGGGGTAATCGGCGCGCGACGGGAAATTGAAAACCGGGCGGCCATTTTGAATACGCTTATATACCGGGGCAGCCTTGCAAGGTTACGCGTCCGAAGAAGTTTATATCTTCGCAAGGATTACGCCCGACGGCGATGGAAGGATGGCGAGAGGAAGAGGGAAGATCCTACCTCGAAGAGACATGCACATTAATGAACCGTATGCATACTTTCCGAGAACCGTCGGTTTAACCGTTACGGCGTAGCCTTCCTTCGCCAAGATGGCGGCCTGAGGTACGATCTGACACACTTGCGTAATACCTTGTATGTAGATATTACGGCTGATAAAACGCAAAAAACACGAAGATACGTGCAATATGAAGACGACGTAACCGACGAAGACACTGTCTCTCAAAGTTACAAGGATATGCATACGTCATTGTTGGATTTTCCTGAAGGAACCTACAGAATACTCTGTACTGTACAATCCCTATCCATGCGATGTAAACAATTTAATTTTATAATTTCAAATAGCTACCTTCGAGAGGCAGTTCACTCGCAAACCAGACAAAACGACGTTCTTCTTTTACAACCGATTACCAGTGATTTCCTAGGATTAATAACAAATTTAATAATAAGTGACGCTCGGCATTACAATTTTTGTAACAGTGTTTCGGTGATTTCCAACGATTACCAGTAATTTTTAACATTCTACTTGCGATTTTCTTCGTATTAAATGATTTTTTACCGATTTCAAATGATCTTTAACGAGCTTTATACGTCATTGTTGGATTTTCCTGAAGGAATACTCTGTACTATACAGTCCCTATCCATGCGGTGTAAACAATTTAATTTTATAATTTTAAATAGCTACCTTCGAGGGGTAATTCACTCGCAAACCAGGCAAAACGACGTCCTTTGAGAACCGATTACCAGTGATTTCCTAGGATTAATAACAACGGAATTTAATAATAAGTGACGTTCGGTATTACAATTTTTGTAACAGTGTTTCGGTGATTTCCAACGATTACCAGTCATTTTTAACATTCTACTTGCGATTTTCTTCGTATTAAATGATCTTTTACCGATTTCAAATGATCTTTAACGAGCTTTATACGTCATTGTTGGATTTTCCTGAAGGAATACTCTGTACTATACAGTCCCTATCCATGCGGTGTAAACAATTTAATTTTATAATTTCAAATAGCTACCTTCCAAAAATAGAAAAATAATAAAATATAACCTTCCTAAAAATATTGATATTACCGACATTGATTTTGATAGCTTGTAACCAAATGATTTTTTATATAGGCTGAAAGTTTTTACGAGGCAGAAATGATACTTTAACAATGTGTAATAAATAAAAATTCAGTCTTAAATCGTGTAATTAAACGTTCTAGATTGTGACGGGCATCGTACTTTCAACGACTGAATACGGGACCTACATGTCCAAATGATCGATGATAATACTATAAATCACCGCAAAAGACAGCGCATTTAATTCACAGGGTGCAACATGTATTCATCCGATAATTTCCCACATAATTCACGCAAGTCCTACCTTTTACCGCGTACTTATTTCTACACAATTTCCTCTATTAATGATCCAGGATTTCTCTTCTGATTCCAAACTATAATATTCGCTCGGTCACGTAATTACTTCCTTTCTCATTGTTCGCTCTTCAAAAGCGCACAAAACTGCGATACATTTGCCCTGGTTTCTCTATCGAAATGGTAAGAACGTTAGATAGCTGCAATTAGTTCGGACTATTAAGGTGAAGTGAAACCCCCTTCATATCAGTCGATTCGAATACAACACTTTTTTTTAAGGGTATTAGACTAAACTGTCCGAAACTTTGACACGTCACTCCTGATCATCTAACAATTGTCCTGACACATTCAAAATTTGGATTTTTTTTTATTTTTTAACTCCGCCCAGACCAGAACCAAAATGGCGTCGAGCTCTCATATTTCGATCAATATACAATTATCGAAGGCTCTGATATGAGAATCGAGAGGGTCAGGATAATTTTACGACAATTTAGAACACTCTGGTAGTCGATAAACTCGCATTTGAAAGGGATAAAGGCGAAAAAAGTGTTGTATGCGCTTGTATGCTAAAACGATGGGAATACAAGGTCTCGGAGGGAAATTTTAATTAACCTGGAAATCACATATGGCGCAGGGTGTCCCTCTGCAGCCAATTAAGGCCCCAGAAAGCATGAATCCAGAGGATTTCTGGAATTTTACTTCGATTTCTTTATAATTATTGTACGAAAACGACAGGTGGAGTATGCCATTTAGTGCAGTACCCAATATAATTCGACACAGCCGTCAACATAAAAATGAACGTCGTCAACATAGATATATAGAAAAATCTTCTTTATCGACGTCGATCAAGTTCCTCGACGTGTTTCACTTCACCTTAAACCTGATATCACGGAAATAATAGATCTGCATTGATTTATACCGACAAAAAATGGCTTCTCGACGACTAAATTCAACGAGATAAAGGCAATTGAACGACAATTGAACGAGATAAAGGCAAAAAAAGTGTTGTTATGCGCTTCTATACCAAAACGATGGAAAGTCGAGGTCTCGGAGTAAAAATTTAATTGACCTAGAAATTACAAATGGCGCAGGGTGTCCCTCTGCAGTCAATTAGGGCCCCAGAAAGCATGAATCCAGAGGATTTCTGGAATTTTACTTCGATTTCTTTATAATTATTGTACGAAAACGACAGGTGGAGTATGCCATTTAGTGCAGTCCCCAATATAATTCGACACAGCCGTCAACATAAAAATGAACGTTGTCAACATAGATTTTTAGAAAAATCTTCTTTATCGACGTCGATCAAGTTCCTCGACGTGTTTCACTTCACCTTAAGACCTGATATCACGGAAATAATAGATCTGCATTGATTTATACCGACAAAAAATGGCTTCTCGACAACTAAATGATTAGAGGCCTTCATAGGTTGTGCTCTTGCATAAAGTGGGGACATAAATCAAGCCCTAGCGTGATCTTCATCCTGATAGTAACCATTGCCATATTATCAGTAAGTTGTATGCTGCAACCTTGTGTATATATCCTTGCGTAAATCCGCGGGTGTAAAGTACCATTCTTCAACCATATTAAGGTGATGCGGAAGCGCAAGTGAAACTGTTATGCGATCGGGACACCGTTTAAGATAAACTACGAGAAAATGAGAAGCCAATGAAAAGAAACAAAAACGTAAAGAATAAGAAATTATTACCGTTTGAGGTGATGTCCTTTCAGATAACTTTGCAAGACTTTTTTGCAAATACTACGTGTTTCCTGATGGCATTGAAATTGCAAGACAATTTCGAAGTTGCCATCAATTCAATACATTTTTAATATAATTTCATCGAAGCGTTTAAAATTTACCTTCTTTTACAAAAATCAAGTTATCATACTTTTTGTTTTAAAGATGGGTGTTCCGCTATTTTACGTAAATGTAGGCTAATTGTATTTGTGTTTCTACACGGTACGGTATCCATGCATTTATAACTTATTACCCCAAGGTCCAAGATTACCTTCGGTCCACGTAAATCGGTTCAGTCGTTCGCCAAACTTTTCACTCCATTTCCTAAATAATTTTACCGCCACTTGTCAGATTGCCAAGACCCTACCGATTTTCCGGCTCAGTAGTCACGGTCCACGACTATCTCGTACATTCTGACGTTATTTTTAATAAGAGAAAAAATTAATAACTTGGAAACGGCCCAAAAGAACCGACCGAAGAAATGACCAACACCATTCCGCAAGCATTAATGATCGCGTTTAAAATTTGTTGATTCGTAATAAGCCTGGAGTAAATATTTAAAAGTTTCTGGAGTATTCATTCGCAAGTTCAATCCAAAGACATCAAATCTCTTAGTACCTTTTACTTTCTACCGGCTCCTGCAATGTTCCCACCGGACCAGATCTAGTGCACCTAGTTGTTGTGCAGTGCTCCCCCATAAATGGGATACCAGGGTTCAATAAGTTGTTTACGGACCTAAATAAAGTATTATTGTCAGGTAACACCCACATGTGAGATGTAGTTGCATGACCGACTCCCGGATAAAGACATCGTACACCTACGTAGCAGTCGCAGCTTTTACGGTCTCGAGTACAATGATGGGCACGCGTTGTGCGGGTCATGTAAACGATCTTTCTCCTGGAATGATGTCACCGTGCGTCGCGCTGACATCCATGTCGTGGTCGTACCTGTACGTTGTTGTACATATCGGCGAGGTAACGGGTTACGGGTCTAATTTTGCATTCAGACATTACAGGACGTCGTCGGGTCAGAACGCCTGGACCTTGGTAGGACAATAGTCCACCATAAGAGAATGTATTGGGTTGATGCACAAGTCATTGGGCATTTTTTCAAATATAAAAATGCGCGCAGAAATTAAATGTTTTAACATAACGTTATATGTTATTTTAAAGAAAAATTTTTGCTCTACAAGACAGTGTTTTAATATTTTTGTTAGATTTAATTTTTGTGAATTTACGGGTAATTAAAGTGGAGGGTCAAGCGGACAAAAATGAGCATTTCCGACACTTTCTTTCGATCGAGTTTAATCGCGGCTCAAATGCTTCCAAAGCGGCTCGTGAAATTTGCGCTATATACGGAGAAGAAGCTATGACCACAGGACGGCTCAATGGTGGTTTTCGCGCTTTAAAAATGGAAATTTCAACCTCAAAGACAGCGCTTCCTCTGGACGCCCGGTTGAGTTTGATGAAGAGTGAAGATGAAGATTGAACCAGCTTATCCATGAAAACCCGCGACAATCGACCAGAAAATTGGCACAAGAAATGGACTCACAAATTGAATCTAACAAAAATATTAAAACACTGTCTTGTAGAGCAAAAATTTCTCTTTAAAATAACATATAACATTATGTTAAAACGTTTAATTTCTGCGCCCATTTTTATATTTGAGAAAATGCGCAATGACTTATGCATCAACCCAATAATAGGGGGTGTTTATAGATCCAACGTTTTCGTCATCCTCATTCCTAGATATCTTTTATGGTGTGGTCGCATTCCGATCAACTTCTTGATGTAAACATGGTTCACCCACGTTGCAATTGCGACTTTTCCTAAGTACACAATCCCGGGTGTACGTTGCGCTGGTCACGTACACGACTATTCTCAATGGAATGATATCAGTTCCGGTGATACCAACGTCATAGGCACCGCGACGTCAGCAAAGAAGGTAGGAGGGACTATTTCAGTCTTTGCATCTAGGTGCCGTAGAATTATTATCAGGCTCAGTGATAA
Organism: Orussus abietinus; assembly: GCF_000612105.2. NCBI lineage: Eukaryota > Metazoa > Arthropoda > Insecta > Hymenoptera > Orussidae > Orussus > Orussus abietinus. The sequence goes on along the minus strand of NW_019394588.1, from coordinate 77,653 downwards.
CGCATTACCGGCCCTCTACAGAGTCCTATTCTTGCGTCTTAAAAGTTTAGAATCCTTCATAAAGGATTTATTAGATTGTTCAGAAAGTTATTGCCGTTTTTGCTATTTAAGGTTTGCCGCTTCGTTTTCAAAGAAATTTATTTTTCCTTTATATACACGTTATGTACCATTTTAAAGCTCAAACGCTGCTTCTCGATCATCGTTAATGCAATAGTTTAAATAAAACAGAAATGAATATTTAAGACAGGGTTATTGTTATTAAACTGTAGAACAAAGTATGAGCTGTAGAGTGACTTATAGCTTGGTCATACAGGGAAAAGCCCTATATTTAAAGCAATGCTTGAAATATTAAGCAGCAAAACCCGCATTAACTTTCTGGACAAACTAGTATAAACGTCAAATGATGTCTATTTATCAGTCTAAATTCTGTTCCACCCTCATGTATCATACACGAATTTTGTTACACTGCGATCTATTTCTTGATGATGACGTTACACCTCCACAAAGCAATTGGAAATTTTACGGCAGAGCACATGGCCTTTCTCCAATTTATCCAATATATCATTGATCTAGAGTTAGATGTAGATTAATTAAAAATTGATTCGATTGTACGCTAACGGCTTGAGCGTACCTGTACTAGAACCACGCGATCCTTTGTGCCATCCTGGCGACATAACTTCTCCACCAAGGGTAGACGACGGCATAGACCCCCCGTGGTCAAGGCGCTCGTCTTTCTTTTTCCATGTTTTAGAGGCCTTTTCTTTAAGGACGCCTTCCCATCGCTCTTGAGTAGTTGCACTTGACTCATATAAAAACCATTAGGTTGCAAACTCTTCCAAACGTTCCGAGAAGGCCAGTCTATTTCTTGACCACTTAAGCCTACCTTTCTGAATTTAGGCACGTAGAAGATAAGGACAATTTGTCACCATCGTCCTTTGGTCCTTCTTCGAGTTCCTTCTCAGAAGTACTTATCCCGGAGTCCTTTTCGTAGTCCCTATCTACGCTTCCTTAAGGTGAAGTGAAAAACGTCGAAGAACATGATCGACGTCGATAAAGAAGACTTTTCTAAATACCCACGTTGTCGACGTTCGTTTTTATGTTGACAGCTCTGTTGAATTATATTGGGTATTGTACCAAATGACATACTCCACCTGTCGTTTTCGTACAATAAATCGAAGTAAAACTCAAGAAATCCTCTGGATTCATGCTTTCTGGGGCCTTAATTGACAGCAGAGGGACACTTGCGCCATCTGTGATTTTCAGGTCAATTAAATTTTCACTCCGAGACCTCGTATTTCCATCGTTTTGGCGTAGAAGCGCATAAAACACTTTTTTTGTCTTTATCCCGTTCAAATGCGAGTTTATCGATTACCAGAGTGTTCTAAATTGTCATAAAATTGTCCCGATCCTTTCGTCTCTCATATCAGAGCCTTCGATCATTTTATATTGATCGAAATATGAGAGTTCGACGTCATTTTGGTTCTGGTCTGGGCGGAGTTAAAAAATGTTGTCCAAAAATCCAAATTTTGAATGTATCAGACAATTGGATGATCAGGAGTGTCAAAGTTTCGGACAGTTTGGTCTAACACCCTTAAAAAAGTGTTGTATTCGAATCGGCTGATTTGAATTCACTTCACCTTAACATTTTAGGTACGGCTGAATTCTGCGCGAGGCTATTTCCTTGGACGGCAGAGCTAACGCGAACTACGTATAATCGATACAGCACTGCAATGTGTGACGGACAATGCCGTGAAGACAATATCGGAATAAAGGAAAAAAATCGATGTGAAGACAAAAGAAGGGTGAAACAATGCTTATGAAGACGATTATTTAATTCAAACGGTGAGCGAGTGAGCCATTATAGTGGCGNGTTAACCTTTTAGGTACGGCTGAATTATGCGTGAGGGTATTTCTCCGGACGGCATAATCTGACGCGAACTACGTATAAGCCACTATAGTGGCGTGACGTTCTGAAAGATGACATCCACGAAAGCCACTATCGTGGCATGTCGTTCTGAAAGATGACATCCACGAAAGCCACTATCGTGGCATGTCGTTCTGAAAGATGACATCCACGAAAGCCACTATAGTGGCGTGTCGTTCTGAAAGATGAAATCCACGAAAGCCACTATAGTGGCGCGTCGTGCCTAAGAGGTTAAGAAACCATCCGGCGTAAGAATAAGAATAAGAATAAGATCGTTCCCAGTGACTATATCGGCGGATACAGCCAGGAATCCGAAGAGGAGAAAAAAGGTGATAAAATTCATGCAACTACCGTGATGCCTGCGAAACTGCTGCTGTTGCTGTCCCCGCTGGTGCTTCTCCTTCTGCCCGTTCCTGAGTCCCAATATGGCGTCGATGGTGAACGACTTGGCCTGCTGTTGGGGTACCTGAGCTTGCGGATGATGGGACTGCTGTACCCTGGGCGAGTGCAGGGAATGCGGATGCTGCAGCTGGGTGGACCAGCACCCGGTCCCGAGTAAATGGGACCTCCTCATGCGCTCGACGGCCGCGATGTCGGGGACGCGTCGGTGGGCGCCGAGTCCGGGGACGAAGTCGCGTTCCAGGATGGCGGCGGCAGCTTCGGGACGCAGCCGTTGGAGGGAGAGGGCGGGAGGAGCCCCCTCGCCGGAGGGCTCCGAGGGGAGACCGACGCGGACGTTCCGCAGGGCGAGCGCGTACCCCTTGGCCGACTCGGCGGGGTCGCCCTCGGGCCCGAAGCGCGGCTCCTCCTGTCCGCCCGCCTCGAGGGCCGCCCGCAGACTGGCGCGGCGAGCCGCCCGCGCCGGGTCTAATAGGGCCTCATGCGGGTCGTCGCTTAGCAACGGCGCGTGGTCCCGCGGGCCCCGCCCCACCCCCGTGTAAGCCTCCGCCCGGCCGCGGGCCTTTTCCAGGGAGAGGTCCATTTCCCGGAATGGGCGCGGCCCAGAGTGCTCGCTGCCCTCGCTACGGTCCGACGAGTCGTCCACCCCTGGCGCCGCCTCCATGCTCTCCTCGGAATCCTGACCCAGGACGAGGCCCGCCAGTCTTGTCCGGAGGGACATCCTCACATGATGGAACGTCTCCTTCCCGGGACTTTTTAGCTACCCCAGAGTCGCACGTGGTTTTTCTTCGACGAGGTGTTCCCGGCGCGTTTTCCAGCTTCCGGAGAGTTCCCGCCCGACCCTAGGAACGAACGGATCGAGTCCGTCATAGACGACGCTTTTGACCGACTCAAATCGGGAATTTGTGCAATTAAGATGAAGTGAAACACGTCGAGGAAGAAGATTTTTCTAAATGCCTACGTGGCCGACGTTCATTTTTATATTGACAGCTATACCGAATTATATTGGGTATTGTACCAAATGGCGAACTCCACCTGTCGTTTTCGTACAATAATTATAATGAAATCCAAGTAAAACACCAGAAATCCTCTGGATTCGTGCTTTCTGGGGCCCTAATTCACTGCAGAGGGACCCCCTGCGCCTTCTGTGATTTCCAGGTCAATTAAATTTTCACTCCGAGACCTCGTATTACCATCGTTTTAGCAAAGAAGCGCATACAACACTTTTTTTGCCTTTATCCCCTTCAAATGCGAGTTTATGGATTACCAGAGTGTTCTAAATTGTCGTAAAATTGTCCTGACCCTTTCGATTTTCATATAAGAGCCTTCGATAATTCTATACTGATCGAAATATGAGAGCTCGACGCCATTTTGGTTCTGGTCTGGACTGACTTAAAAAATTCTTTTAAAAAATCCAAATGTTGAATGTGTCAGGACAATTCTTCGATGTGTCAAAGTTTCAGACAGTTTGGTCTAATACCCTTAAAAAAAAGAGTTGTATTCAAATCGACTGATTTGAAGGATGTTTCACTTCACCTTAAAAATCCAAATTTTGAACGTGTCAGGACAATTCTTAGATGATCAGGAGTGGTGTCAAAGTTTCGGACAGTTTGGTCTAATATCCTTAAAAAAAAGTGTTGTATTCGAATCGACTGATTTGAAGGATGTTTCACTTCACCTTAAAAATCCAAATTTTGAATGTGTCAGGACCATACTTCGATGTGTCAAAGTTTCGGACAGTTTGGTCTAATACCCTTAAAAAAAAGTGTTGTATTCGAATCGACTGATTTGAAGGGTGTTTCACTTCACCTTAAGGTCTCGAACGTTACGGTCTCTTTACCTTCCCAGAAATTATTCCTATATCGGTCGCCCTTAAAATACCCTTAAAAAAAAGTGTTGTATACAAATCGTCAGATTTGAAGGGTGTTTCACTTCACCTTAAGGTCTCGAACGTTACAGTCTCTTTACCTTCCCACAGCTTATCCCTGTATCGGTCGCTACGCATCGAGGTATCCGCGTTTCGGTTGTAGTACAATGCGACCAGTCATCGCCGTAACCACGGTGCAGCAATTATGGAGGTTCACCCGTGCCAGTAGTCCAAGGCATTCAAAATTCTTCTATCTTCCTTTTACCGTTTCTCTCTCCGTCGGTACTCTTTTCCGCCCATCCTTCCTTCACTTTTCCCCGTCGAGTAATTTCCCCCGAGGATGCTCTCTTCTCCTTGGACCTCGCCCTCGCGCTCGCTCCGTCGCCCGCCGCGGATCCGGGACTAATGATCCCGTAGGTGGCCCGCCGATTTACCCCCGTCGCGGGCCGCAATCCCCAAATGGACCGCATAATCCGCCGGTCAATATTTTTCCGAGCGCCAAGCCCCGCCCCCTTGGTCGCCGCGGCGTCCCCGCCCGCTGGCCACGCCCCCTGGGCTTATTTGCGGGCAGTCCCTTACTTTTTTGCCCCACCACCGGCCATTAATAAGCTTTCCCGAACCGGCATGGCGACGCCAGCCGAACCTTACCCGGGCGCCGGGGCGCCTTTAATTAGCTGCCGCTCCACGTCCTAATTGGGATGATTTTATCCCCGCTAGCGGTTTTTCTTCAAGGAACGATCCGAATATTTCTACTGGCATTGCGCGGAGACGGTGAAGTCGTCTCGACCCGAGTCCACCCGAGTACACCCGACTCCACCCGAGTCCGTGTTACCGTCGGGACGCGTTCCATCCGTGGCTTAAGGTGAAGTGAAACACCCTTCAAATCAGTCGATTTGAATAAAACGCTTTTTTTTAAGGGTATTAGCCCAAACTGTCCGAAACTTTGACACATCACTCCTGATCGTCTAAGAATTGTCCTGACACATTTAAAATTTGGATTTGTTGAATAAATTTTTTAACTGTAATCAAATTGGTCGATTTGAATAAAACGCTTTTTTTTAAGGGTATTAGACCAAACTGTCCGAAACTTTGACACATCCTGATCATCTAAAAATTGTCCTGACATATTGAAAATTTGGATTTTTCAAAAGAAGTTTTTAACTCGGTCTAGACCAGAAACAAAATGGCGTCGATCTCTCATATTTCGATCAATGTACAATTATCGAAGGCTCTGAAATGGAAATAAAAAGGGTCAGGTCAATTTTGCGACAATTTAGAACACTTTGATAGTCGATAAACTCACATTTGAACGGGATAAGAGCAAAAAAGGTGTTGTATACGCTTCTATGCCAAAACAATTTGAATACGAGGTCTCGGAGTGAAAATTTAATTGACCTGGAAATCACAGATAGCGCAGGGGGTCCCTCCGCAGTCAATTAGGGCCCCAGAAAGCACGAATCCAGAGGATTTCTGGAGCTTTACTTGGATTTCTTTATAATTATTGTAGGAAAACGACAGGTGGAGTATGCCATTTGGTACAATACCCAATATAATTCGACCCAGCTGTCGATATAAAAACCAACGTCGGCAACGTAGGCATTTAGAAAAATCTTCTTTATCGACGTCGATCAAGTTCCTCGGCGTGTTTCACTTCACCTTAATCCCGTAAATAAATCGAGTCGATTACAAAACGTAACGTCGTATATGGATACGAATGCAGATTTTGACTCTGGCTACACAAAAAACCAGGAATCTCCGGAATATAATATTCAGGCGTTAGAAATTGATATCAAAGGGGAAGAAGAGCTTCTCGCGCGTTTCAACGAGACTCGACGTCGACGACGTTTTCGAGGTGTCCCAAAAAAGGGTTTAGGGCGATTCGGGTTAAAATCTCGCACAAGTAATTAACTTCTTGCCAGGGAGCTCAAGCTCCGTGGAAGTTTTCCTGAGGTACCGAAATTCCCTCACGCCCGTCAACGTCTAATGAGGGGATTGCGGATGAAGTTTGAAACGAGCTGTCAGGCAATTAAGGTGAAGTGAAACACGTCGAGGAACTTGATCAACGTCGATAAAGATTTTTCTAGATGCCTACGTTGCCGACGTTGGTTTTTATATCGACAGCTATATCGAATTATATTGGGTATTGTACCAAATGGCGTACTCCGCCTGTCGTTTTCGTACAATAATTATAAAGAAATCGAAGTAAAACTCCAGAAATCCTCTGGATTCGTGCTTTCTGGGGCCCTAATTGACCCCCTGCGCCATCTGTGATTTTCAGGTCAATTAAATTTTCACTCCGAGACCTTGTATTCCCATCGTTTTAGCATAGAAGCGCATACAACACTTTTTTTGCCTTTATCCCGTTCATATGCGAGTTTATCGATTACCAGAGTGTTCTAAATCGTCGTAAAATTGTCCTGACCCTTTCGATTCTCATATCAGAGCCTTCAATAATTGTATACTGATCGAAATATGAGAGCTCGACGCCGTTTTGTTTCTGGTCTGAGCCGAGTTAAAAAATTCTTTTGAAAAATCCAAATTTTCAATGTGTCAGGACAATTCTTAGATGATCAGGATGTGTCAAAGTTTCAGAGAGTTCGGTCTAATACCCTTAAAAAAAAGTGTTGTATCCGAATCGAATAATTTGATTACAGTTAAAAAATTTTTTCAAAAAATCCAAATTTTGAATGTGTCAGGACAATTCTTCGATGTGTCAAAGTTTCGAACGGTTCGGTCTAATACCCTTAAAAAAAAGTGTTGTATTCGAATCGACTGATTAGAAGGATGTTTCACTTCACCTTAACGAACCGCTGACCGAACCTTTAGTACCCCGGAAAGTTCGAGGCATCTCGGGGGCCATTACGAAGTTAAGATTAAGCCATAAATCCCAAATCTACTCGACATACTCACATTGTCAGTCAGGGGTATATTTTAGAAAATGCGAAATAGACTGCTTAATTGGATCGTTGCGTGAAATATGGCAACAACTTTTACCGAGGTGAAACTTTTCGACCTTATCCGAGTACAAGAATGTCTCCCCCATTTCCATCCAGGGTTCTATACCTCGAATCCGAATTGTGCCCATAATTATGAAAGTGGTCTAAGTCAAAATTGAAAAAAAAAAAAATGAGTTTATCAGTTATTTCACGCCATATTATTTCAAAGGAAATTAATTCAATGTAATTTCGAAAGAAAAAATACATGACTTAGACCACTTTCATAATTATGAAAGTGGTCTAAGTGAAAATTAAAAAAAAAAATAAGGTTATCAGTTATTCCACGCCATATTTCAAACGAAATTAATTCAATGTAATTTCGAAACAAAAAATATATGACTTAGACCACTTTCATAATTATGGGCACATATAAGAAACGAAAGGGTCAGGACAATTTTACGGAAATTTAGAACATTCTGCTAATCGATAAACTCGCATTTGAACGGGATAAACGCAAAAAAAGTGTTGTATGCCAAAACGATGGTAATACGAGGTCTCGAAGTGAAACTTTAATTGACCTGGAAATCACAGATGGCGCAGGGGGTCCATCGATGTTTCACTTCACCTTAAGATCGATGAATGATGTTGAGCTCTCATATTTCGATCGATATACAATTATTGAACGCCCTGATATGTGCCCATAATTATGAAAATGGTCTAAGTAAAAATTAAAAAAAAATGAGTTTATCAGTTATTTCACGCCATATTATTTCAAACGAAATTAATTCAATATTATTTCGAAACAAAAAATATATGCTCATATGTGCCCATAATAATGAAAGTGGTCTAAGTGAAAATTAAAAAAAAAAAAAAGTTTATCAGTTATTCCACGCCATATTTCAAACGAAATTAATTCAATGTAATTTCGAAACAAAAAATANGTCGCCGTGGCAAATGACTCGCCCAGTCACCCTTATTACGAGCCTAAATTTATCACCGAAATTTCCTCGAGTATTTTATCCGGATAATTGCTCCGCTTTATAAGGGCTGGTAACGCTCTCGGCCTCGGAGTCGATCGAGCGATTATCTCGACCGATAACACGGGATATTTGATTACGTCGATCTCGCTCTTACGAATTGTCAAACTAATAAATCGACCATTCACCGCGGTAACGGATTAAAATAAGAAAATTCGCCGAGTGGAAATGCCCCTCATCCGAAATTCATCAAAGAGGGAGGTGCCTTCCGCATTGTAAATGATTTGATCAAATGAGAAATGTCGAAAATTTCGGAAAAAAAAGTAGTATTAAGGTGAGGTGAAACACGTCGATAGAGAAGATTTTTCTAAATGCCTACGTTGCCGACGTTCATTTTTATATGGACAGCTATATCGAATTATATTGGGTATTGTACCAAATGGCATATTCCACCTGTCGTTTTCGTACAATAATTATAAAGAAATCGAAGTAAAACTCCAGAAATCCTCTGGATTCATGTTTTATGGAGCTTTAATTGACTGCGGAGGGACCCCCTGCGCCATCTGTGATTTCCAGGTGAATTAAATTTTCACTCCGAGACGTCATATTACCATCGTTTTGGTATACAAGCGCATACAATACTTTTTTTGCCTTTATCCCGTTGAAATGCGAGTTTATCGATTACCAGAATGTTATAAATTGTTGTAAAATTGTCCTGACCCTTTCGATTCTCATATCAGAGCCTTCAAGAATTCGATATCGATCGAAATATGAGTGCCGACGTCATTTATCAACCTTAAGGTGAAGTGAAACATATTTAGAAACTTGATCGACGTCGATAGAGAAGATTTTTATAAATGCCTACGTTGCCGACGTTCATTTTTATATGGACAGCTATACCGAATTATATTGGGTATTGTACCAAATGGCATACACCATATGTCCTTTCCGTACAATAAATATCAGGAAATCGAAGTAAAACTCCAGAAATCCTCTGGATTCATGTTTCATGGAGCTTTAATTGACTGCGGAGGGACCCCCTGCGCCATCTGTGATTTCCAGGCGAATTAAATTTGCACTCCGAGACGTCATATTACCATCGTTTTGGTATACAAGCGCATACAACACTTTTTTTGCCTTTATCCCGTTCAAATGCGAGTTTATCGATTACCAGAGTGTTCTAAATTGTCGTAAAATTGTCCTGACCCTTTCGATTCTCATATCAGAGCCTTCGATAATTGTATATTGATCGAAATATGAGAGCTCGACGCCATTTTGTTTCTGGTCCGGACTGAGTTAAAAAATCTTTTTGAAAAATCCAAATTTTTAATGTGTCAGTACAATTCTTAGACGATCAGTTTGGTCTAATACCCTTAAAAAAAAGTGTTGTATTCGAATCGACTGATTTGAAGGGTGTTTCACTTCACCTTAAGCGAATGTACAAAGCCACCTCTTCGGGCGTTCCCCTCTATGTATTAAAGCCAGGGCAATTAGTAGCGCGAGGATGCGCGAGTCCCCTCCCCCACCGCGCTCGATTCCCTGCCGGGGATATCGTCTCGAATATGATTGGCTGTCGGCGGTTTCGTCCCTGGGCTGGCCACGCCCCCTACATCTCAATTCCACCCCCAGGGTTCGGACGAGATCCTAGGCGAAGCTTCGGCTTCGCGTCCGTTGCATCATCCAGAAATGTCGAGGCTCTGCTGAGACTCGATTCCCAGGAAATGAATATTATTTACGTTCTTCTTACGTTTACTTAGTCGCAAACCGTTCGAATGGTTACTCTCGTAATGGTAAATTGGCGGAGACCCTGAATTCGATGGTAGAACTCGCGATTTAACGTTACAGAAGGTGGATACGTTGTTCCATCTACTTATTATTAAGGTGAAGTGAAACACGTCGAGGAACTTGATCGACGTCGATAAAGATTTTTCTAAATACCTACGTTGCCGACGTTGGTTTTTATATCGACAACTATATCGAATTATATTGGGTATTGTACCAAATGGCGTACTCCACCTGTCGTTTTCGTACAATAATTATAAAGACATCGAAGTCAAACTCTAGAAATTCTCTGGATTCGTGCTTTCTGGGGCCCTAATTGACTGCAGAGGGACACCTTGCGCCATCTGTGATTTCCAGGTCAATTAAATTTTCACTCCGAGACCTCGTATTACCATCGTTTTGGCATAGAAGCGTATACAACACTTTTTTTGCCTTTATCCCGTTCAAATGCGAGTTTATCGATTACCAGAGTGTTCTAAATTGTTGTAAAATTGTCCTAACCCTTTCGATTCCCATATCAGAGCCTTCGATAATTGTATATTGATCGAAATATGAGAGCTCGACGCCATTTAGGTTCTGGTCTGAGCTGAGTTATGAAATTGTTTTGAAAAATCCAAATTTTGAATGTGTCAGGAAAATTGATGTGTCAGGAGAAGTGATGTGTCAAAATTTCGAACAGTTTGGTCTAATACCCTTAAAAAAAAGTGTTGTATTCGAATCGACTGATTTGAAGGGTGTTGCACTTCACCTTAATTATCCGCTGTTTTACAATAAGTCAATGTTACACGCTAAACTTACCCAGGGTTGCGGAAAGGGTTAAGTTTCTCTCATAGTTTATTTAATAAACATTTTTGAGGGCCTCGAGACTTAGTTTTATTTCTCTAGAGTCATTCAATCTCATTGTGAATTGCAAGTATTTCCTTCCTTCGTTGTTGTACGTGCAGGCCATAAACGCGTATCAATCTTGCAATTCTCTGCTTTACAAGAATCGTTGGTTAAAGGGGAACGACTTAGTTTATTTATGATTTATGGATTTATATGTGCCCATAATTATGAAAGTGGTCTAAGTCAAAATTTAAAAAAGAATGAGTTTATCAGTTATTTCACGCCATATTATTTCAAACGAAATTAATTCAATGTTATTTCGAAACAAAAAATATATGATTTAGACCACTTTCATAATTATGGGCACATATGGAATAGCAGAAAGTTAAGAATCCCAAGATAATATACGATGGGAGGAAATAGGTGCGCCATCTCGCGGCTGGCCGACGAACTAACCTCCTTAATAAATACGTATCTAGATCGAATTCCCTTCTGGTAACTGTAATAAGTCGACTTACAAAAATAAAATATATTATCAACACTTGAACGCTTTCTATGTTTCTTTACAAAAGGCTAGGTCTCTGCGAGCGCCGTGATAAATAATTTCCAACACTTCACGTGGAAAGAAAAGAAAGAAAGAGAAATAAACGAAGAAAAGCATCTTGGACTTAACCCGGACGCCTCGACACTCCTCGACTAATAATGAGAGTTTGTACACGCAGTATTCAAATTCTCACTGTATTTACCTTACTTAACGATAATCTTAAATACGGTCTACGGCTAAATGTAATGAGAGAAAATTATAGCGACGTTCAGTCTTTCTTTGGAAGTGGCGGAGGTACCAATTTCACTCCATGGAAGTATGGATGCTCCAGTGCTGACATTGCCGGTATCCTATTGTTGGGGTCGTAGGTCAACAGTTTCTGCAACAATGAATTTTAATACGTCTTAATAAATTCACCAAAACTTTCTTACGCTTAGAATTTAATATATGGGTTACGTTCTAAAATACATCGGAAGGTATATTTTCATTTTATTTCATCTTCAAGTTTCCGATGTACTTGGAATAAATATAAAGTATAGCAAAAAAGGTTTCTACTAAGTCTGAGAATAAGAAATGGTAAAGTTCATTACGCGGAGCAAATCTTTGGCATCTGCATCGAACGAAGGCACGACTTCCTCCAAGCTGCGAGCTTCCCATCTTGGAAACATCGACTTGTAATCAGGAAGTTGGGAAACGCCAGGCCACATTGTTTCATCCGGAGTGCCTAACGTGCGAAATATCCTAAACAACTGATCTATCTCCGAGTCACCGGGAAACAAAGCCCTCCTTGTTGCCTGGAAACGAAACAAGCAATGAATAATTTCTACCAGATTTTATCGCACGTCATTAAAGTATTTAAAAGTATTCTACAAGTATAATAGTGTCAAATATTTGAAGAGTGAAAAATCTAAGAGAGGTTATTTTGTTAAAAGAGAAAATTGCCGATGAAAAATTACGTACCATCTCTGCAAAAATACAGCCGAGGCTCCACACATCGACCGCAGTAGAATACAACTTTGTGCCTAGAAGAATCTCAGGAGCCCGATACCACAAAGTCACGACTTCGTGTGTATAAGTTCTGACAGGAACGCCGAAGGCTCTGGCGAGTCCAAAATCAGCCAGCTTGATGAAACCTTCTCGGTCGATCAATAAATTCTGAGGCTTCAAGTCTCTGTGCAGAGTGAGATGAAGATGGCAGAAGGCGATGCCTTTGAGCAGTTGCCATAAATAACTCTGAAGAACAAAAATTCGTTTACGATCATAAATAATTTAGTAACATAAGCTTAGAAATATTTCAAATCGTTAAAGGTAGACTACCTTAACTAGCATCGGTTCCAAGCCAGTTTTCACCGAGTCCAATAATTTCTTAAGATCCTGTTGAAGGAATTCAAATACCAGGTAAAGGTGTTTCTCGCCTTCCACCACATCCAACAACTGAACCACATTTGGATGAACCAATTCCTTGAGCAGCGATATCTCTCGAATGGCAGTGGATGGCACGCCCTCGCTTTCCCTAATGACGGTCAACACACAATTATAACCTGTTTGTACTTTATGACTTTTACATTCTATGGACGAGATACAATGAAGCATACAAATTATGATAATCTATGAATAAAGCAAGCGTTAATTCAAACAGGAACTAAAAACACTGACGAATATGGAATCACATTAATATTATACAAGGCGGTAAACATTAATAAAAGCAAGTCGAACTCCAAAACTGTAATCGCAAGGTATGCAAAATAAACAATATATCCACATATTAGAACTTCACAATGGAAGTTCTCATTCGCGTAACGAAGAATCGCTGAATTAAATATCAGGCGCACATCGCACGATGGGACAAGCTGAATAATGTGGTGCTACGACAACTTACAGTAACGTGGCCCCTGCAGATTCAGCTGACCCCAACGTACCGATTAAAGGATGCATTAGCGTTGCATAAAAGCGAAAGCCCTTTCCACACAATGGGAAGATTCCACCATTAGGGAGGTCGTGAGCGCTCGTGCTGCGGTAGCGATATGAGTGGCATTACGCACCTTGGGGTTAACATTAAAACAGAATGCATAAAGAATTCAATACAACCACTCTTAAGCTCTATCAAAAATTATAAACCACAGTAGTTAGTAAATTACTTTTAGGGGCCGCAACGTATATTAGGATCCAGAACACACCAATCGTTAAGACACGTATTATCGTAACCTGAAAAAGGCACGCCGCGTTACTGCCGCTCGAAGCACAAAGGACGACCTCGAAGCAATATATTTACATCTACATTAATAAAAATCAAACCCAAAGATGTATCAGAATTATAATAAGTATATTTAATAATCCACGAATTAAACTGAATTTATTAAGCATCGTGCCTTTGGCACGAGTTCAACCGTGATGGAGGTAACAAATTCATGTCATGAATTTAAGACTCGTCAGTGCCTAAAATATTTACAGAAGCTTCGCATTCATTATTTAGAAGTGTCTCAGTGTTTAAAAGACTCGCTTTAGATGCTTGGAGCGGCAGTATAGGGACGCGGTCACATCGAGAGGTTAGGAATTCCATACGAGGCACTCTGAAACCTGAAAGTGCTCCTGCACGGGCACAGAGCAATTCTTACCGTCTCTTACCGATACGTACGTTTCCAAGGGTATCTTTTTAAGGGCCACCAGTTTCCCGGTCAGCTTATCCTTCGCTTTGTAAACAACGCCATAGGTTCCTTCGCCAATCTTTTCGATCTTAAAAAAGTTATCCATAACCTTTCCGCCAGCGTGAACGCGCCAACGCGGTTCGTCGACTTCTCCAAATGGTCCCGTTTTGTTCTTTCTCTTCGCCGGCAGGAAAACTAGCCAAAGGACATCAGAAGCGACGAAATGCGTGTCTCGACACGTCGCGCTCGGCGAACAGGTTATGTGAGGTTATGTGAGGTTTTCTTCACTCTCGAGTGCCCTTGTCGGAAACTATTGGCGACCCCTATAGCACCTACCATTCCGAGCGCGGCAACCTAACCGGCCAATCAGAATCGCGGAAAAAATTTGACAAGTGTAAAGCTCGATTCTGATTGGTTCCTCACTCTCGACGTGTCGACGCGCACGCGCAGTGGGATGAATATCCTACCCTAGTCCATGGTTTCACCCGCCTGTGCGTGACTGCCGACTTAACCTAACCTAACCTAACTTCGGAACATCTGCGCTTGCACCTTGTCCCTCATTGGTTCTGGTGAATATCAGATGTTTTCAGTGAAAATATGCGTTAATGTTCGCAGTAATTGGAATTAAAATTGGGAGAGAAAATGAATTATATTAAATAGTGAGCACTCTCAGTCTCTGGAGAAACAATATAGATAAAAATCGTTGAGTGCTTTAATCGTCTCTTATGGACGAGATGTTCCCCTCGCCGAAAGCTACATCAGTGAATAACAATACCTTCATATGGAATACATACGCGTCTTTATTTCATTGGAACAAGAAGTTTAAGAACGATGCATTTTACTTGCTACTTGAAAGTTAAACGATAGTACCCTAACTTCCATTCCGATTAACAAACGAAATGGTACCTCGACGTAACATGTACAATGATAGTACATATACTCATTAATTTTGATCGTACAAAGAAGACAGAATTCTTCCCCGTCACCTTGCTTCGTTCCTAACTCTCCTAATCCTCCTAGGGTAAAACTCGTCATATTTATAGCCGACTAATCCACAGAGTACTGTTGTGTAGGTTTAGTCACAAGTGTTAAAACAATTGTTCCGGTCATACGTATGCATATGAAACACTTCGGCTCAACGAAAGCTTTCATTTCAAAGACACGAAGATAATGTGCATAACATCAAATCGACGGTAATATAATTTTAAAAGATAAATGCCCACGAATTATCATCAAATATTGCTCTTACGATGAAAAATAAAATACTAAAGATCGCAGAAGTTCATTTTGGTTGTGTTTCAAGGACTGGAAGGGTATTAGAGATTCGACAATTTCAATGTTCACGCACAGCACTTACAGATTCGTCCTTATGTAACGATAAATATATATATATTAATAGTCAAGCACACGTTCTTCATGGAAGTGACAACTCCATTTTACGTATAATAGTAATGATAATTATAATAACTATAATAATACACCTTAGATTAATATGATGTACGTAATCTAATGTTATCTATAATTGGCGTAAAATTTGATTTAATGCCAAGCGTTTGTCGGGTACTCTGCCTTAAGGTGATACGAAAGGGGCACGGAAGAGGCCCAGTCGACAAAACTTTTCTCACAAGCAGGGTGTACCAAACATTTTCAAACTTTACACCGTGAATATGTAGGTCATGAGAAAGGCCCCGAGACGCATAAAATTTCATTTCTTATAAAAAAAAAAAATTGAAATTTTATGGGTGTCGAGACATTCTTCATAACCTCCAAATTATTTACTGTAAAATTTGATACGATTCGGTACACCCAGTTCTGGGAAAAGTCTCATAAATGACCTCTTCGATGCCACTTCCACATAACTTTAAAGATACACAACGTAAGATTGTTAAAAAAATAAATGCCTAGGTATTTAGGTATCGATCGAGTCGGTTAATTCCTTCCAAGTAGAGATCCCCTCCTCGAACTCTTTTAAAAGAAGTCCAGAGAGGAGAAATAGTGCCAGCTTTCGATTATAATATCCATCTAGGCATCTCGAGTACACACTAAGTCGAGTGTTACCACTCGTTCGATATCGGTGTTAAATTAGCATAAAATTTTGACAAACAGGAGCAAGGTAGATTCGATTAGTAACAGCGACTTATTTCAGTCGCGAGACAGTATTTGTACCACCCGGAATTAATGTCGGGCATTTTGATCGATCTCAAACAAGGAATTTCCCATTCGAAGTAACCGAAACGAGTGTCAAATATTCGAGAAACAAAAATTATTCCTTTACGTCATCTAGTAGTTATTGAACATTGGAATGTTACAACAATTCGATATCATCTGGACGAGACGAAACGAAACATGACCGTGATAAAATGAGTAGGAGAGTTTCGGAAGGAAAAAAAAATTAAAAAAAATAGAAAGTCTATCTACAGAGGTCCGTTTGATGCTAGACTACAAGGCGCATTGAGGCTTGTTATCAATGTTCATAGTGGCTGACTAGAGCACACATTTCGCTTTCTATTATATAATTATCCCCGAAAATCGCCCTAACACTTGATTTCAAACGTCTAATGATCACTTCCCCCAAAAACCGTGGAGAAAATCGCGTTAAGGTTAAATGTTAAGGTGAAGTGAAACATATTGAGAAACTTGATCGACGTCGATAAAGTGATTTTTCTAAATGCCTACGTTGCCGACGTTGGTTTTTATATCGACAGCTATACCGAATTATATTGTGTATTCTACCAAATGGCATATTCCACCTGTCGTTTTCCTACAATAATTATAAAGAAATCTAAGTAAAACTCCAGAAATCCTCTGGATTCGTGCTTTCTGGGGCCCTAATTGACTGCGGAGGGACCCCCTGCGCCATCTGTGATTTCCAGGTCAATTAAATTTTCACTCCGAGACCTCCTTATTACCATCGTTTTAGCAAAGAAGCGCATACAACACTTTCTTTGCCTTTATCTCGTTCAAATGTGAGTTTATCGACTACCAAAGTGTTCTAAATTGTCGTAAAATTGTCTTGACCCTTTCGATTCTCATATCAGAGCCTTCGATAATTGTATATCATCGAAATATCAGAGTTCGACGCCATTTTGTTTCTGGTCTGGGCTGAGTAAAAAAATTCTTTTGAAAAGTCCAAATTTTCAATGTGTCAGGACAATTCTTCGATGTGTCAAAGTTTCGAGCAATTTGGTCTAATACTCTTAAAAAAAAGTGTTGTATTAGAATCGATTGATTTGAAGGATGTTTCACTTCACCTTAAAGTCGCTACTTTCACATCGCCTTAAGGGCGACGAACGACATTATTAATTCGTCACTGAAATTGAATCTTGTGAAATCGATTACAAAATCAAGCTTCCGACAGATGACAGACTACGATTCAAATCCCATCCTAACTACTGCCAACGAAATCCTTTCTTCTTTGGCTTCGAATATAATAATATCAATGTGACGTAATGAGATTTCTCGTTAATTCGAAACGTCCTTAACATGCCTTCCACGATTTACCGACAGTAAGGATTTAAATGCAAATCATTTCACCGTCAATCTAAGCTCGCGAGCAACTTATTAAAAAAGAAAGCCGACTGGGTCTGACAAGTGTGCCCATAATTATGAAAGTGGTCTAAGTCAAAATTAAAAAAAAAAAAAATGAGTCTATCAGTTATTTCACGCCATATTACTTCAAACGAAATTAATTCAATGTAATTTCGAAACAAAAAATATATGATTTAGACCACTTTCATAATTATGGGCACAAGTATTGAATATTCATCCAACTCGTAAATAAATTTCAGACGAACTTGAGCACACATTAAACGCTGCGAAGCATGTCGTAGCTACCTTCCTGCCTCATTAAAGACGCACCATAAATGCCAGCCATTTTGTTTAGGATTGCAGAATACCTCAATAAATGTAATTTTCTTGCGGGAACATCGCTCTTGCAGCTTTCTCCTCAGGGTCTAATTGATTCCGGTAGCGCCGCGCCAGGAAAGCTGCAATTACCTAAAAATATCGTGCGTTGTGATGAATGCTCGTCGATTTGTCGATTAAAAAGCAAGAAAAAAAAAAAAAAAAAAANAAAAAAAAAAAAAAAAAAAAAAGAACATGAAAGCTTCAGACAGACACGAGAACTTTAAGGTGAAGTGAAACACGTCGAGGAACTTGATCAACGTCGATAAAGAACATTCTTCCAAATGCCTACGTTGCCGACGTTGGTTTTTATATTGACAGCTGGGTCGAATTATATTGTGTATTGTACCAAATGGCATATTCCACCTGTCGTCTTCGTACAATAAATATCAAGGAATAGAAGTAAAACTCCAGAAATCCTCTGGATTCAAGCTTTCTGGGGCCCCAATTGACTGCAGAGGGACACCCTGCGCCATCTGTGATTTCCAGGTCAATTAAATGTTCACTCCGAGTCCTCGTACTACCATCGTTTTAGCATAGAAGCGCATACAACACTTTTTTTGCCTTTATCCTGTTCAAATGCGAGTTTAACGATTACAAGAGTGTTCTAAATTGTCGTAAAATTGTCCTGACCCTTTCGATTCTCATATCAGAACCTTCGATAATTGTATATCGATCAAAATATGAGAGCTTGACGCCATTTTAGTTCTGGTCTGGGCTGAGTTAAAAAATTTTGTTAAAATATCCACACATTTTGAATGTGTCAGGACAATTCTTAGATGATCAGGAGCGTTGTGTCAAAGTTTCGGACAGTTTGGTCTAATACCCTTAAAAAAAAGTGTTGTATTCGAATCGACTGATTTGAAGGGTGTTTCACTTCACCTTAAAGTAACAAGAATTTGAAACAGCGCATTGGAGTTCGCCACCGTGGCTTCGAAAATCGAAGAAAAAGTTTTCATCGTACCAAAGAAATATTTCATTATTTCAAAGAATAATTACTCGACTAAACAAAAATCTAATGAAGTCGTGAGTCACCCTGTATAGGTCCCATCGAGGGCTTGGCCATTTTCAAAGAAACCTACAAGTGAAGAACTCCAAATAAAACGCTCAAACGAAATATGGAATATTTTCTGATATTTTTTTTCTTACGATACAATGATAACGACAATACCACCCACCATCTATCAGAGGGATCGTGCGAGGAGACGAGGGACATGGCGATGGTGTTAGACTAGAGGAAAGCACTAGGGTTAGCTCTTGGATCTTTCTGGTTCCTGTAGCGCACGGTCAACCACACACCGACAAACTGTAATAAGCAAATACGTTAGCGTCGTATAAACAGGTGCAATAAAGACGGACTTTGTCGTAATCGTCTAAATAAGATCGTGAGGGCGGTGAGAACATTAGTTTACTCAAAGCTGTATAAAACACTACTTACAAATATGATTTGAAAGCATCTCAAGCATTTAGAATGATTTTTCATTATTTCTGACCCGACGAATCTTAACGAAAGGAAAACTCCAAGTAGGTAATTCGAAATTACTTGCTCGATAAAGCATAGATTCAACAAGAGTTGATCCTTACACGGTGCCAAATTCCCTTGGCATCGGAAAACAAGACTTTCGTTCCACATGTATCGATAAGATAACGGTGGACCTATTTAGAATGGTACGTTCACTCATCGACTCACCTCTGTGAAGCTGAAAAATAATCCTATCCCTCCGCACAGTTTGAATGCGTAATCAATGGTCGACTGCAGTTTCTTCATGCAAGTATTGCACTCGCATACTTCCTTACCGGGTTGACAGCAATTTTTCTGGTACCGTAAAAGTGACAAAGATGTACATAAATTGCCCGTTAAAGTATCAACGGTGAAAGGCATGCTCTTTCCTGGTCACTGAAACTTACGCTTACTTCTTCACAAGTCTTGGGGATCAATTCAGGAGTGGCGATAATGGTTTCGTTAAACTCGCAGCAATGAAAAGTCTCTTGAACCGTAGTTCTCAAGTCTGGACTTACTCGTTTCCATCCCTAGAACAAAGACAGAAGAAGTGGATCGTTAAGTTGCATATCTTAATCCAGAGTGATTCTTGTTTAAGTTTTAATTTCACTCCTCTTGATTTTAAACACATCAAACAACGGTAAATATACCTGTTCCGCGAGTTGCTCTTGTTGCTCGGCATTAACCGCCAGACAAGCACAAGCGATGCTGAATTGGACCATAAACAAGAGGAACAGGACGAGCATGTACTATAATTACGTGGTTAAGGAGGTCTCTTACACATCTATCGAGTACAAGATTGACATTAAAAGTTATCCAAAGTAATTCGACGAGGCGCGAGTTAAATAACCCCATAAGGATACGAAAAACAGCAAAACTTGATGATGCTTGACGGCTCCGATGAGGCCGAGTATCGAGATCAAAATCAGAATGACGCCACATGCCAATATTCCGCCAATAATCGGGAGATTAGTGACCAATGCCGAAGCCCTTCCATAGACAGCTACTCCGATCAAGATGAAGGCGACGACCTGTTGACAATGAAATTATCTACAATGCCGAATGCCGCAAAAGTTGGACAAGTTACAAGCCAATACGTTATTCACGTCGTCATACAAAGCTTTGAAATCATCTACAATAGAGAAGTTTAATTAAAATTAACATTTAACAGAGACGTAATGCTGCAAAACCCATTATCGAAGTCTCTACGCAAGTCCTGTCTCCATCAGACCAGTCAGATATAAATATCTGCTTCCAATGTACAGATAGAACGCAATTAAGGGCACGCAAATCCAGAAATGGAATCGTAATTGTGTTATTTTTAACCTGAGATATAAATCACTCGACGAGACTTTGCCACTTGGTTCAAAGTTAATTCGGGTCACTGTCCAATACATACACTTGCTGTCGTTAGAAGTTCGACGACTCCTTCGCGACTCTTTGTCGATATAATGGGAAAAAGAGAATGCTCACGATGTAGAGTATATTCAGCGCTGTCAGAGCGTTTTTTGAGCACGTAAAGCCGCCACACATCTTCGGGCGCGATGGCTCCCTCAGTCCGGCCCCAGAGTCGTCCTTCTCGCATCCACGCAGAGGAAAGTCCTCAGCCCGTCCTGGAAGACGCCCAGGGTGCTTTTTGACGTCACTTGACCTGCAGTCCGCGGGAAATCAGCATCTACAGGACCTGGGCACCGAAGCGACGCGACCTCGACCTCTCTCGCTAGCAGACAACTCGCGACTGCTCGCGACTGTCGCCCCGGAAGCGATCGATACCTCGAAGCGTCGAGTCTCGCTAACCGCGAGATCCAAGATGGCGGCCCGAGACCGTTCACTTGCGCCATATTTGAGGGATTTCAACTGGTTGATAGTAAAGCTTAGACCTCCCGTTTCAGAAACCGATCCTTTATATTAATTTCACTAAATTCAGGCGAAGGATCTAGTTCTAACTGAACGGTGAGCAACGTTACCAATTATTTTACATTGATAGTTGTTTTTGTGGCCTCAGCGCCGATCGATATCTCGATGCGTCGAGTCTCGCGATCGGCGAGATCCAATATGGCGGCGGAGGAGCCTCGAAGGCGTTAGATTTGAATCGATGACGCGCTTATCTCGATGACGCTTAGATCTTGCGTCTCAGGAATCGACCCATTTTCGTTAGATTTCACAGGCGCGCCTGGTTCTAACTCAACAGCGAGCAGCGTTATCTAGATTGTAATTTACAACCGTTGTTTGAGACTCGAGGTCGCGGAACGATATCCCGTGGTTTTCGCAAGACGAGACGCTTTTCGCGGAATAACTTACTTAGCTTTTGATGTTCCTTAGGGAAGGAGATCATGCATTTTTATCGATGGAACCAGACGAAACTACATTTTGGGAGTACGGGGTAAACTCGCTAATTTGGCAAACCCCTCTAGTAAGATAAGGGCGTAACGAGGTTTCACGGAGGAGTGGCGATTACGAAAACGATCGTGCGATAAAGGTGAATCATTTCACGAGTCAAGAATACAACCAGCGACCGACTGTGCCGCCATCTTGTTTTTTCATACAGCCAAGAGGCAGAAATTATTTTACGCCCGATCCACGTCCAACTAAATACACCTCTCTCGGTAAATAATTACTTTCTCCCCTCCGGATTAGCATGCCTTAAAGTTTCGGGGAATTCCTTGGACGAGCTTCAAGAATTAATACCCCAAAAAAGGGAGGTGAAAAAGCACCTTCCAATTCTTTTAAGGTGAAGTGAAACACGTCGAGGAACTTGATCAACGTCGATAAAGAGATTTTTCTAAATGCCTACGTTGCTGACGTTCGTTTTTATATTGATAGCTGGGTCGAATTGTATTGGGTATTGTACCAAATGGCATACTCCACCTGTCGTTTTCGTACAATAATTATAAAGAAATCGAAATAAAACTCCAGAAATCCTCTGGATTCATGCCTTCTGGGGCCGTAATTGACTGCGGAGGGACCCCTGCGCCATCTGTGATTTCCAGGTCAATTACATTTTCACTCCGAGACCTCGTATTACCATCGTTTTGGCATACAAGCGTAAATAACACTTTTTTGCCTTTATCCCGTTCAAATGCGAGTTTATCGATTACCAGAGTGTTCTAAATTGTTGTAAAATTGTCCTGACCATTTCAATTCTCATATCAGAGCCTTCGATAATTGTATATTGATCGAAATATGAGAGCTCGACGCCATTTTGGTTCTGGTCTGAGTTGAGTTAAAATATTTTTTTGAAAAATTCAAATTTTCAATGTGTCAGGACAATTCTTAGATGTGTCAAAGTTTCGGACAGTTTGGTCTAATACCCTTAAAAAAAAGTGTTGTATTCGAATCGACTGATCTGAAGGATGTTTTACATTACCTTAATTCGAAAATCTTTTTGACGCAAAGTACGCCTCTCCCAAGGAAGATGATCTTTTCTTGTATCTTGCACCAGCCAAGAGCAAACACAACCGCGTGAGCGCGTCGTGCCACCTTCGGGGACAATATTTGCATAAGTCGCGGTGGAAATGAACCGTCGAAAAGGCTAATTAGAGTCTTCTGGAACGGCTCGACATTAACCGAACATCGCCGTTCCAAAGAACCATAAGAAATTCAATTACCAATCACGCGGTGATGAAATTATTCACAGAGGGTCTCTACACGGACGCGGATTAATTAGATCATAATTTCAATATTACAGGGACGATGCGATTATGCTGCAATTTATTGTGCCATCGAAGTAATCAACGATCGAGTATGTCAATTTACATCGGTTAAGGTGAAGTGAAACACGTCGAGGAATTTGATCGACGTCGATAAAGAAGATTTTTCTAAATGCCTACGTTGACGACGTTGGTTTTTATATCGACAGCTGTATCGAATTATATTGGGTATTGTACCAAATGGCGTACTCCACCTGTCGTTTTCGTACAATAATTATAAAGAAATCGAAGTAAAATACCAGAAATCCTCTGGATTCGTGCTTTCTGGGGCCCTAATTGACTGCAGAGAGACCCCTTACGCCATCTGTGATTTCCAGGTCAATTAAATTTTCACTTCGAGACCTCGTATTCCCATCGTTTTAGCATAGAAGCGCATACAACACTTTTTTTGCCCTTATCCCGTTCAAATGTGAGTTTATCGACTATCAAAGTGTTCTAAATTGTCGTAAAATTGTCCTGACCCGTTCAATTCTCATATCAGAGCCTTCAATAATTGTATACTGATCGAAATATGAGAGCTCGACGCCATTTTGGTTCTGCTCTGGGCTGAATTAAAAAATTTGTTTACAAAATCCAAATTTTCTATGTGTCAGGACAATTCTTAGATGTGTCAAAGTTTCGGACAGTTTGGTCTAATACCCTTAAAAAAAAGTGTTGTATTCGAATCGACTGATTTGAAGGGGGTTTCACTTCACCTTAATGAAGGTGTTTTCTTTTCGCCCTACAAATCAAGGGGCTAAGGCAATGCAGGCGATAAGCGATCCTCAGGTGATAAGGCTTGGTATAAAAGGCGCATCGACGAGATCGAGATCGGGCATCGTCGAGATGAATTAAGTCCTAACAATTGCTTCGGTGACGCCAAAGCGAGATTCGTCGTCTATTTCTGTAAGTTCCGCCCGAAGGCCGCTATCGTATCAGCTGTGCAAACAATTAGTGGAGTGAATAAAATCGAATTTCGCCATTTCTTAATTTGCAGTCTAGCTCTCGACGACCGAGTCGGGACGAAGAAATACGAAGGATGAACCACAAGCGCACCAAGCAATGGCCGCAATATCTGGCGGCGATTACAGGTGGGTTTTCCGGATTTTAAGGTGAAGTGAAACACCCTTCAAATCAGTCGATTCGAACACAACAATTTTTTTTAAGGGTATTAGACCAAACCGTCCGAAACTTTGACACATCTAAGAATTGTCCTGACACATTGAAAATTTGGATTTTTCCAAACAATTTTTTTACTCAGCCTGGACCAGAAACAAGATGGCGTCGAACTCTCATATTTCGATCAGTATACAATTATCGAAGGCTCTGATATGAGAATTGAAAGGGTCAGGACAATTTTACGACAATTTAGAACACTCTGGAAATCGGTAAACTCGTATTTGAATGGGATAAAGGCAAAAAAAGTGTTGTATGCGCTTGTATGCCAAAACGATGGTAATACGAGGTCTCGGAGTGAAAATTTAATTCACCTGAAAATCACAGATGGCGCAGGGGGTCCATCGATGTTTCACTTCACCTTAAGATCGATGAATGATGTTGAGCTCTCATATTTCGATCGATATACAATTATCGAAGGCTCTGATATGAGAATTGAAAGGGTCAGGACAATTTTACGACAATTTAAAACACTCTGGTAATCGATAAACTCGCATTTGAACGAGATAAAGGTCAAAAAAGTGTTGTATGTGCTTCTTTGCTAATACGATGGTAATACGAGGTCTCGGAGTGAAAATTTAATTGACAATCATTTAATTGACAATCGTAAAATTGTCCTGACCCTTTCGATTCTCATATCAGAGCCTTCGATAATTGTATATCAATCGAAATATGAGAGCTCGACGCCATTTTGATTCTGGTCTGGGATAAGTTAAAGAATTATTTAAAAAAATCCAAATTTTCAATGTGTCAGGACAATTCTTAGATGATTCAAAGTTTCGGACAGTTTGGTCTAATACCCTTAAAAAAAAGTGTTGTATTCGAATCGACTGATTTGAAAGGGGTTTCACTTCGCCTTAAATCATAGGATAAAAAATGACATCATTCCAGCAACAATTTCCTTGGCGATCACGGGTTCGCATATCGGATGGACATCACCAATCCTGCCAAAGTTGAAGAACGAAAAATCCCCGTTCGGGATCACTTCAGGAGACGCATCCTGGATCGCATCGTTTTATCTATTGGGATCAATCCCGGGGAACGTGATCGCCGCCCTAATCGTGGATCGATTAGGCCGGAAGAGCAGCCTCCTCTTATCAGGGATTCCCCTGAGCCTAGGGTGGGTGCTGATAATCCTGGCAGACAACGCCTACACCCTGTACGCCTCCAGGTTCATAAGTGGCCTAGGTCAAGGCATCGTCTACGTGGTATGCCCCATGTACATCGGCGAGATAGCCGATAAGAACATCAGGGGATCCCTAGGGTCCTTCATCAAGCTCATGGTGACTTTTGGGGAACTTTACGCTCACGCTTTCGGTCCCTTCGTGTCCTACGAGTGGCTGGTCTACTGGTGTGCCATAATCCCGGCTCTCTTCTTCCTGACCTTCTCCTGGATGCCGGAATCCCCTTACTACCTGTTGATGAAGAACCGCCAGGAGGCTGCTGCAGCGAGCCTTACCAAATTGAAGAGGTACCGGTAGCATTTTCAAATTCTACACAATTTAAGGTGAAGTGAAACACCCTTCAAATCAGTCGATTCGAAAACACCACTTTTTTTTAAGGGTATTAGTCCAAACCGTCCGGAATTTTCACACATCCTGATCATCTAAGAATTGTCCTGACACATTGAAAATTTGGATTTTTCATAATAATCTCTTAAGGTGAAGTGAAACACCCTTCAAATCAGTCGATTCGAATACAACACTTTTTTTTAAGGGTATTAGACCAAACTGTCCGAAACTTTGACACATCCTGATCATCTAAGAATTGTCCTGACACATTCAAAATTTGGATTTTTCATAATAATCTCTTAAGGTGAAGTGAAATTCCCCTCAAACCAGTCGATTCGAAAACAACACTTTTTTTGAAGGGTATTAGTCCAAACCGTCCGGAATTTTCACACATCCTGATCATCTAAGAATTGTCCTGACACATTCAAAATTTGGATTTTGTAAAGAAATGTTTTAATTCAGTCCAGACCAGAACCAAAATGGCGTCGAGCTCTCATATTTCGATCGATATACAATTATTGAAGGCTCTGATATGAGAATCGAAAGGGTCAGGACAATTTTACAATTTAGAACATCGTGGTAATCGATAAACTCGTATCTGAACGGGAAAAAGGCAAAAAAAGTGTTGTATGCGCTTGTATGCCAAAACGATGGTAATACGACGTCTCGGAGTAAAAATTTAATTGACCTGGAAATCACAGATGGCGCAGGGGGTCCCTCTGCAGTCAATTAAGGCCCCAGAAAGCATGAATCTAGAGGATTTCTGGAGTTTTATTTTGATTTCTTTATAATTATTGTACGGAAACATATGGTGTACGCCATTTGGTACAATATCCAAGATAATTCGACACAGCCGTCAATATAAAAACCAACGTCGGCAACGTAGGCATTTAGAAAAATCTTCTTTATCGACGTTGACCAAGTTCCTCGACGAGTTTCACTTCACCTTAAGGCGACACGAAAGTGGCATCGGAGAGGTCTCGTGAAACCCTTCACGAAAATCAATATTTTTTAAATTGTTCATAAAAAATTATATTTCACGGGGGTCAGGACCTTCCTTCGCGTGGTACAGTTGTTTCGACCCATTCGACGATACATATATATATATGTATATATACGATATATACATATATATCGTATACGATATGTATATATGAATGACCCTTTCGTAGCACCTCAATAATCGTTTATATTCTCGGTTGAATGACGTATTTAAACCTCCAGGTACCAGACTCCGGGAGACCTCGAAGAAGACATGGAGCAGATGCAGAAGACCGTCCTCCGGGACTTAGTGGACAAGGCGAAGGTCTGGGACCTCTTCGACACCCCTGGGAACAGAAGAGCGACGCTGATCAGTTTCGGACTGCAATTGGTGCTCCAGTTTAGTGGAATCGCGGCCATAGAATCATACACCCAAGAGATCTTCGAGGAAGGAGAATCTGGACTCTCGGCAGGGGTTGCCGTGATAGTCCTGAGCTCTCTTCAGCTAATCGGAGGCCTAGGAGCCGCCGCCGTGGTGGATAGGCTCGGCAGAAGACCTCTCCTCCTGATCACGACCTTCCTGGCAGGATTGGTGCTGTCCATCAGCGCTGGCTTTTATTTCCTGAAGTTGCACCTGGAAGTGAGTACCAAGGGCTTGGGTTGGATCCTGGACGCCTCCGTCATGGCGTACGAGCTGATCATCGCCCTGGGGCTCAGTCCGCTGCCGTACATGATGCTGGGGGAACTGTTCCCTACAAACGTCAAGGGTGTCACCGTGTCCCTGGTGAATCTCTGGGCCTCTCTCTTGGCTTTCGTCGTCTCCAAGATGTACCAAGTGGTTACGGACACCTGTGGGATTTATGCAGCCTTCGGATGGTTCGCTTCCACGTGCTTCTTCGGCATCGCCTTCATCTTCTTCGTCGTTCCCGAGACCAAGGGGAAATCCCTCCTGGAGATTCAGGAGGAGTTGAACTGCAGGAAGTCCAAGAGGAGGAAGAGGGACACTCGGGATGTGGAAATTAGTACGATTGCTTGATCGGTCGGTCCAAACTTCGGGATCTCCAAAAATGGTAACGGACGAAGGTATTCCTTGTAGAGATGCTCCAATTGTTTTTTTTTTTCTTGGCTTACCGTATCGGAATCTCCGGAAATCTCTGGCCTGGTTTTTATGCGCCCTTCCGGATGTGCAGATTTAAACAGAGTTGGGAAATATTCGCCAGTCTATAAAAGGGTTATAATATACAACTATAGATTGTAGTTACTTATTACACCCTGTTTAGGAATGGGCGAATATTTCAGGATATAAATTTAATACCACTTTTTTTTTTTCTCAAGGAAACATTCCCAAGTGTCCGCCCCCGAGCTTATTGATTTTCATGTATGTTGAAGAACACAAAAATCTAAGAGACACGTGTTTTTTTATATCTGCGATGGTCCACATTTAAGGGGGGAAACAACCCCCCAAAGTTTGGGGAAAATTCGATTTTTATAATAATTTTCGTAGAAGCAATGGAGGGATTTCGACGAAACTTATAATAAAAAAAAACACGTGTCTCTTAGATATAAAAAAACACGTGTCTCTTAGATTTTTGTGTTCTTCAACATACATGGAAATCAATAAGATCGGGGGCGGACACTTGGGAACGTTTCCTTGTTAGTAGATAAGGTCTATGTATTGTATATCAGGGCCCTTATATTCCATAAGAAACGCATCGGTCGAAGCTACGGGGATGCACTGGACGTTGAGCGATTACTACACGAGATGTTTAAACTCCACAATCGCGTCCAAAGAACGTTTAACGCATCCCCGACCGAGTGACGCGAAACGAGGTCCTAGACACGAGTTCGACTTGAACATCCGTTGGAATCCACTGTACCTCTTGAATCGATTTTTCTATTTAAAAGACGCTCGGCAAAGTGAGCGCAATCGTAGCGATTAACGGCGTTCACCACCAAAGTGGGGACGATGACTTCCACCGCTAGATGGCAATAGCATCGAATTCGGTGGGAGGTAACCAAAACGTACTTTCTCGCTCGGATGAGGGAGACGCGACGCATAATGGGCAGTGTTTAGCAAAGGGCGAAAAATGTCTGGGTATTTTGCACGTATAGGACTCACGCAACGGCTAGACGCCTCTGGACTAGGCGCCGAAACGTGGGTGACCCCCGGCCGCCCGCACGTAGAGTCGGCAACGGTTGCCAAGGACGCCCAAATTCCTCGCGGGAAATTCGAAAATCCTGAAAAAGGTCCTCCACGGGGACAACGATTTTGAGCGTATTTCTCAACCGATCGAGCTCAACGGGTGCTCGTTTTAAAGATAAAATGTTGACGTGTGTTTATATGGGAGGGATTTTCGATCGAGCACCTCCTTCCTAGGTAAAAGGGCATTGAAATTATGTCGTTGCACTTTTTTTATATGAAAATGACCACTTATCGAAAATCGCTCCCATGTAAACACAGGTCAACGTTTCATCTTCGATATGAGCACTCGTTAAGCTCGATCGGTTTAGAAATACGTTCGGAATCGTTGTCCCCGTGAGGCCCTGCAAAATGCTACAGTGGTGAGCGCCCTTAAATCGAGGCCTAAATCGTCGTAGAAATGAAATGCACCGAACCGGAGTTGCGACAATGGCGACCAAGGGAGTTCGGATTCGAAACAGGCGTTCAAGTCCTCGGAGAAGGTTCGTCGGGTTCACGTACGAAGATGGGCCCAAGGTGTAGAGCAAACGCGCATGACCATCTTATCTTCCCTTTTAGGCAGGGTGTAAAGCTCATACGAAGAGACTGATAGAATATTTATTCCTTGTCGAGGGCGTCGAGGGGGGTCCTTCGGGCCATCCTCTGGACTCGCTCGGTGGAAAGGACTTCCCCTCGTGCCGGAGCAATCTCGTCTTCGAGGCGTCCATCCGGATCTCGCCCTCGGCAATTAGAACATCTAAGGTTCCCTTTGAAGCAGGGTATAACAATCGACTGATAGCAATAACTGTTCGTTGGTAATTATCGGTAATTATCGATTATGGCGCGCGTACCAGGCGGCCATAAGAGTAAGAGGCCCTAGGAGAGGAGCACCGTTGCATGACTAACTTATTCTTCCCTTTTAGGCAGGGTGAGATATCGACTTTGCGGGAGCAAAGTGTAGAATATAATCGGCCCGATCGTAGGATTTATGTCAAGACGATTAATCGCGGAACCGCCGACCATTTTATTGTTGTAGCGCCAGGCAGGTTGTAAGCTCGCGAGGAAAGACTTAAGGTGAAGTGAAACACGTCGAGGAACTTGATCGACGTCGATAAAGAAGATTTTTCTAAATGCCTACGTTGCCGACGTTGGTTTTTATATTGACGGCTGTGTCGAATTATCTTGGAGTATTGTACCAAATGGCATACTCCACCTGTCGTTTTCGTACAATAATTATAAAGAAATCGAAGTAAAACTCCAGAAATCCTCTGGATTCGTGCTTTCCGGGGCCTTAATTGACTACAGAGGGACCCCCTGCGCCATCTGTGATTTCCAAGTCAATTAAATTTTCACTCCGAGACCTCGTATTACCATCGTTTTGGCATAGAAGCGCATACAACACTTTTTGTTGCATCTATCTTGTTTAAATGCGAGTTTATCGATTACCAGAGTGTTCTAAATTGTCGTAAAATTGTCCTAACCCTTTCGATTCTCATATCAGAGCCTTCGATAATTGTGTATTGATTGGTTCTGGTCTGGGCTAAGTTAACAAATTTTTTTGAAACATCCAAATTTTGAATGTGCCAGGACAATTCTTAGATGATCAGGAGTGATGTGTCAAAGTTTCGGACAGTTAGGTCTTTTACCCTTAAAAAAAAGTGTTGTATTCGAATCGACTGATTTGAAGGGTGTTTCACTTCACCTTAATGGCTAACCATTGTCGGGAAAAATCCTGATTCGTGTTGATAATCTTAATTTGCGTATTATCATTCGTGGGAACAGTATGGAGATTTATTTGCAATATTCACTATCAGGATTTCTCGCCGTACTCGCAATTAAAGCTTCTTTCTCTGCAATGTCTAGCTCACGCAATTGCACGACTCTCTACATGTCCCTTTTAGGCAGGGTGTAAGACTTAGATCGAGTTACCTCGAAATGTTTTCTACAGATTTCTACGATGTGGAAGTCCGCAATTTACGTTGACGCAATAAACGGCCCGCCGATTAACGGCGGACAATTGCATTTCTCCTTTTTTTCTTACCTTGGTCATATGTGCCCATAATTATGAAAGTGGTCTAAGTCAAAATTAAAAAAAAAAAATGAGTTTATCAGTTATTTCACGCCATATTATTTCAAACGAAATTAATTCAATGTAATTTTGAAACAAAAAATATGACTTAGACCACTTTCATAATTATGGGCACATATATTCCGCGTCCTAACCAAGATCACATTATATAGGGTAAGTCCGGCATATATGGACCACCGGTATAGACGGACTAGTCGAATACTTGGCTGGGGTGCCACAGCAGCGCTGCAGTCGTTGTCTGAAGTTGTTCTTGAGTAGACGGAACCACGCTGTTTTGCTCATGAGTTTCATGCGTATTTTAGAAGAAAACTTTGTTTATTTCTTTTGGTGAGTTGAAAAATATTTTATACTGGATTTATTTGATATGTGGTTAAGTTAGTTTAAATGATTTCGACGTAAGATCAATCCTATAACTCAAGTGTATACTTGAGTACAATCTTAACCTAAAATGGGATGTCGGTAGCGTTGTTTGTATGGACGGGAAACTGGTCCATCTATCCCCGACAATTGGGATAGATGGANAATTGTCGTAAAATTGTCCTGACCCTTTCGATTCTCATATCAGAGCTCGACGCCATGTTGGTTCTGGTTTGGACCTTTTAACTTAAAAAAAAAAAAATAAAATATATAAAATCCGCGAATTGCCACGATGTTTCATATTTTCTACCAAACCAGATTACATCGCGAAAAATGTGCTTATCATAGAGAGAAAGAGAGACGCGATAATATTTCACATTTTTTACTGAACAATGCATTTTACGTATTTCAATGATATTCCTCAATGAGAGACAGAGGTCGAAGAAATACCACGAGGTGTACTTATACCCGATGAACGGCGTCGAGAAATGCGAACAAGTTTTCGTCTCCATTCGCTTTAAACTTACAGGAGTTTCTTAAAACTCGTGAATCCAGTATCGATTCGGCCCGCTCGGTGTAAAGAACGGTCAATGAAACTTTCGAGAAGGCCGCCGTGGCGGTCGCCATCTTGGACAACTAGTATGTATATTTTCGCATATTAATAACCGTTATGCATAAATGTTATTACAATATACAAACATAAATCTTAATATCTCACCTGTTAACACTTTTCACAACACGCTACAGTACGCAGGTACCCGCAATATTGCGGATTTTCACTTACGATTAAATTCAAGTGCAGTTTTTATGAAACTGCAGGTAAACGATGTGCCCTAGAAATTCCCCAGGATTCCCCACACCCGGCCAATACGCAGGAGTCTATTATCACACCGTCCATTGACTTTTTCTTTTCGCTTAGAAAATGTTCAATTCAAGATTTCCCCAACTCGTACGTATTACCCAAGTGTTGATATTCCAGGTTGTCTCGATTTTGTTTCGTTTCTTACAGGAAATGAGCTCTTTGCAGGAATTTTCTCCAAATGATAAGCTCGCTATCGGTCGTATTAAGGTGAAGTGAAACACATAGAGGAACTTGATCGACGTCGATAAAGAAGATTTTTCTAAATGCCTACGTTGCCGACGTTGGTTTTTATATTGACAGCGGAGTCGAATTATATTGTGTATTGTACCAAATGGCATATTCCACCTGTCGTTTTCGTACAAAAATTATAAAGAAATCGAGGTAAAACTCCAGAAATCCTCTGGATTCATGCTTTCTGGGGCCTTATTTGACTGCGGAGGGACCCCCTGCGCCATCTGTGATTTCCAGGTCAATTAAATTTTCACTCCGAGACCCCTTATTACCATCGTTTTAGCAAAGAAGCGCATACAACACTTTTTTTTGCCTTTATCCCGTTCAAATGTGAGTTTATCGACTATCAAAGTGTTCTAAATTGTCGTAAAATTGTCCTGACCCTTTCAATTCTCATATCAGAGCTTTCGATAATTGTATATTGATCGAAATATGAGAGCTCGACGCCATTTTGGTTCCGGTCTGGGCTGAATTAAAAAATTTGTTTACAAAATCCAAATTTTGTATGTGTCAGGACAATTCTCCGATGTGTCAAAGTTTCGGACAGTTTGGTCTAATACCCTTAAAAAAAAAGTGTTGTATACGAATCGACTGATTTGAAGGATGTTTCACTTCACCTTAACGGCGTAATGCTTGCCTAAAAGAAGGAGAAAAGGAGTATAGAATTTTTTTTCGACTTTTGAAAATATCCCCAGAAGATGATCCCTGCATGAAGCTCTTTTTGATGGGAACGTAGGTGTACAGGTGATACACCGTGATTGCCTTACGTATGAGCATCGGAGAACATCCGTAAAATACAAATGTCACTGCCGCTTTTACATTGATTTTTAATACTTATACTTGTCGGAGTCTTTGTTCGCCCAAAATTCCGGAATAATTGTCCATTCGTTGTCAAGCGGAAGTGCGTTAGAGAGTGATTTTCTTTCGGTTTCCCACAAGAGACTTGTGTCGCAGACATTTCGCAAAGTCTCATTACTAAGAGATCTAAACGTCGAGTGAGATCTTAGCCTTAGATTTAAAGATTACGCTAATGATCCTCCTCCTCTTTCTAGGCCCTTGTTCGCGAAGTGGCGCGACACGATTCCTCGGTAGGCGGCCATCTTGGAAAATGTGCAAACCGTCTTTTATAAAACTGCTACGCATGAAATAATTATCGTGAAACGTCGACGTTCCACGGAAGAGACCGTAAAACGTCGAAATCTCTCGTGTATTTCCGGTATTCTTGCGAGAGTGTGAGAAAGAGAGAGAGAGGCGGTTTGCACGAAAAAAAAAAAGAAAAATGGCGAGATAACGCTGCCCTTTGGAGTTGCACTTAGCCACCTCTTGCTAATCCATCCCAAGCTTTTCCTTCTGCCTCGGATTTTCCACGAGCGCCGCGTTCTGTGCGAGAAAAAAGAAGAGCTCGGAAAAAAAGAAGAGAAAACTCGGAATAACTCGGCCCTTCGGGAATGCACTTACATTAGCAACTTTCAGTTCGCTGCATCGGCGTTGCCCCTAGGTCCGAGATTTCCCGGGAAAGTTTGCAACTTCAAAGAATAAAACAACGGAATAAATCGGTCTTCTGGAGATAGACATTTCCTTTCCGTCATTTGATACTTTCAAGGAAGATAAATATGTTTAAAACCGAGAAAAAGAGGGATTTCATTTTCTTCCTCCCCCTCATTAAGGTGAAGTGAAACACGTCGAGGAACTTGATCAACGTCGATAAAGAAGATTTTTCTAAATGCCTACGTTGCCGACGTTCGTTTTTATATTGATAGCTATATAGAATTATATTGGGTATTGTACCAAATGGCATACTCCATCTGTCGTTTTCGTACAATAAATATCAAGAAATCGAAGTAAAACTCTAGAAATCCTCTGGATTCATGCTTTCTGGGGCCCTAATTGACTGCAGAGGGACTCCCTGCGCCATCTGTGATTTCCAGGTCAATTAAATTTTCACTCCGAGACTTCGTATTACCATCGTTTTAGCATAGAAGCGTATATAACACTTTTTTTGCCCTTATCCCGTTCAAATGTGAGTTTATTGACTATCAAAGTGTTCTAAATTGTCGTAAAATTGTCCTGACCCTTTCGATTCTCATATCAGAGCTCGACGCCATGTTGGTTCTGGTTTGGACTGAGTTAACAAATTCTTTTCAAAAATCCAAATTTTGAATGTGTCGGGACAATTCTTAGATGTGTCAAAGTTTCGGACAGTTTGGTCTAATACCCCTAAAAAAAAGTGTTGTATACGAATCGACTGATTTGAAGGATGTTTCACTTCACCTTAATACTTCCGCGAATCTTCTCGAAAGAACCATAGAGAAAAGGATATGTTGACATTATGGATTAGTTGCGCAAAGGTGCAAAAACTGTTTGCTCTCGATAGAATCGAAAGAATGCACAGGACGGTTGCATGTCGAGTTAGAAAACAGTCGGTCCCTATCCCTAGTAGTATCTATCGCTAATAGGTAACTGCCAAGGTGCAGTAATGTTGCATAATAATCTCCATGCATTGTTGCTAATTGCAAGTGTCGAAATCTCCTGGGTTAAGAATCGAGGAATCCGTTATCAACCTCCAACGAGAATTCTTATCGGGCGAACGACTTAATGCTAACGCTCGGCGCACTTTCGCGATAATTAATATTCATTGGCACAAAGAGGCCCGAATAACCAGTCGTTACCGTAATCCTGGATCGTGGCCAAAACAAGTTACGTCAACAATTAACAACAACAACGTATTCCGTTCGAATGACGTATCCTTTCGCCAATGTCATCCACAAGAGGGACACCGTTCACCCCGTCGTACAAAAGTCCGGATTCTCGTCCGTGCGTGCCGCGCACGGAAAAATCCTCCGAATAAAAGTTGTTTCTAATATTATTCCGATGAATTTTCGTTCGAAACGTTTTTCCGCATCTCGCGTCGTTAAGCCGGAAAACCTGGTCCGAGTTGGACGGGCGATTGGCGGCGGTACTCCGGGGGTTTCCCCCCGAAATGCGTTTTCCGGCCATTTTCTCGGAGATTTTCGAGAAATTCGGCACTCTGGCCGATTCGATCGTTATCCTGGACTTGTCTATCGTGAATTTCTCGAGCACTTGGCCTTGGAAACACCCTGAAGAGGTTCTCGTCTCTATGGGGGGTCGGATGAGTTGACCGGCACAGAGTGGTCCCTGTTCAGTGAGTTGATCAGCTCCTCGTTCTCCTTGCGAACTGAAACAAGAACTCGTGATTATTCCTAGGAAAGTAATTGCCTTTCCACAAACCCAGCACACCAAAATTACAAACACCTCCAATAATACGATCTCCTATTCTCTTTTAGAATCGTTCCAGTTGAGGTGAAGTGAAACACGTCGAGGAACTCGATCAACGTCGATAAAGATTTTTCTAAATGCCTACTTTGCCGACGTTCGTTTTTATATTGACAGCTGGCTTTACAATTCTTAGATGATCAGGATGTGTCAAAGTTTCGGACAGTTTGGTCTAACACCCTTAAAAAAAGGTGTTGTATTCGAATCGACTGATTTGAGGGGAATTTCACTTCACCTTAAGAGATTATTATGAAAAATCCAAATTTTCAATGTGTCAGGACAATTCTTAGATGATCAGGATGTGTCAAAGTTTCGGACAGTTTGGTCTAA
>NW_019394588.1:0-41080 GCF_000612105.2 Orussus abietinus | reverse complement strand
ATCATATGATAACCGAGGAGGTGGCACGGAATTCTCCCGGGTAAACATTTTAGGGGTTGAAATTTCCGATTTCTAACAGGAACATAGGACAACCGAGGAGGTGGCACGAAATTTTCCCGGGCAAAAATTTTAGGGGTTGAAATTTCCGATTTCTAACAGGATCATAGGACAACCGAGGAGGTGGCACGGAGTGTCTCCCGGGCAAAACTTTTAGGGGTTGAAATTTCCGATTTCTAACAGGATCATAGGACAACCGAGGAGGTGGCACGGAGTTTCTCCCGGGCAAAAATTTTAGAGGTTGAAATTTCCGATTTCTAACAGGAACCGCAGAGGTGGCACCGAGTTTCGTGCCTCAGATCTACGAATGATTTTTCAAGGAACAGGAATAGGCGATTAGAGGGTTTGCTAGACATGCTCCTCTACTTAAACGTACTCGTTGTGATCGTTCAATAAGTTGCTTCATTACATTAATTATTTTACAGTTTATCATACATCAGGTACCGCAAGTACATAAGTTCTCGAGCTGGTTTTTCACGTTACGTTTACGTTACCGCCACCAGGCTGCGCCATGTACAGGAGTTAGCCATTCATGACCGCCAGTGTACCTAGAGGCGTGGGTCTGCTGCGACTGTTGGACCTCGAGCGGCCGGCGTGGACGCTGCACCTGCGGCCAGACTGCCGGGGCGCGTCCGTCTGGGAGCACACCGAATGCGATCGTCGTGGTTCCCCCGGGTCCTCCAGGTCCTCCAGGTCCTCCATTCGCTCCTCCGACGAGCCCGCCGAAGGTCGGCGATCCGAGTAGTCCATCTTGTCCGTCCAACCGGACTATCCGGAGGATTTGAATGCACCAAGAGTAACGGGCGTTTACACCCTTAGGTTTAATTTACACTTTGGAAAAAAAAAAAAGAATCGCCTTTGGGAGGCGATCCAACCACGACCTGGGGGAAAATTAATTTCGGAAGTTCCCTCGGAAGTAATCCGAGTAGTCCATCTTGTCCATCCGACCGGACGATCCGGAGGATTTCAATGCACTGCGTAATGGGCGTTTACACCCTTAGGTTTAATTTACACTTTGGAAAAAAAAAAAGAATCGCCTTTGGGAGGCGATCCAACCACGACCTGGGGGAAATCCATTTCGGAAGTTCACTCGGAAGTAATCCGAGTAGTCTATCCTGTCCATCCGACCGGAAGAGCCGGAGGATTTCAATGCACTGCGTAATGGGCGTTTACCCCCTTAGGTTTAATATACTCTTTGGAAAAAAAAAAGAATCGCCTTTGGGAGGCGATCCAACCACGACCTGGGGGAAACTCCGTTTCGGAAGTTCCCTCGGAAGTAATACGAATAGTCCATCCTGTCCATCCGACCGGAAGAGCCGGAGGATTTCAATGCACCGAGAGTAACGGGCGTTTACCCCCTTAGGTTTAATTTACCCTTTGAAAAGAGAAAAAAAGGAATCGTCTCAGGAAGGCGAAAATCCATTTTGGAAGTTCCCTCGGAAGTAATCCGAGTAGTCCATCCTGTCCATCCGACCGGAAGAGCCGAAGGATTTCAATGCACTGAGTAATGGGCGTTTACCCCCTTAGGTTTAATTTACCCTTTGGAAAAAAAAAAAAAAAAGAATCGCCTCAGGAAGGCGATCCAACCACGACCTGGGGGAAAATTAATTTCGGAAGTTCCCTCGGAAGTAATCCGAGTAGTCCATCCTGTCCGTCCGACCGGAAGAGCCGGAGGATTTCAATGCACCGAGAGTAACGGGCGTTTACCCCCTTAGGTTTAATTTACCCTTTGAAAAGAGAAAAAAAGGAATCGTCTCAGGAAGGCGAAAATCCATTTTGGAAGTTCCCTCGGAAGTAATCCGAGTAGTCCATCCTGTCCATCCGACCGGAAGCGCCGAAGGATTTCAATGCACTGAGAGCAATGGGCATTTACCCCCTTAGGTTTGATTTACCCTATGAAAAAAAAAAAAAAAGAATCGCCTTAGGGAGGTGATCCAACCACGACCTCGGGGAAAATCCATTTCGGAAGTTCACTCGGAAGCCGCGATTCGAAACGGAGAATGCGCATTTCCTGGAATTGAACCCACTTCCGGCGAACGGAGAGGAGAGGAAAGGAAAGGAGGAACCACTTTAGAGATACCGCCTCAAAAATAAACCCCCAACCCAGGAAAGAGCACGCGTTACCTTATTTAAGGTGAAGTGAAACATCAAATCAGTCGATTCGAATACAACACTTTTTTTAAGGGTATTAGACCAAACTATCCAAATCTTTGACACATCTAAGAATTGTCCTGACACATTCGAAATTTGGATTTTTCAAACAAATTTTTTAACTCAGTGCAGACCAGTACCAAAATGGCGTCGCTCTCATATTTCGATCGATATACAATTATCGAAGGCTCTGATATGAGAATCGAAAGGGTCAGGACAATTTTACGACAATTTAGAACACTCTGGTAATCGATAAACTCGCATTTGAACGGGATAAAGGTAAAAAAAGTGTTGTATGCGCTTCTATGCTAAAACGATGGTAATACGAGGTCTCGGAGTGAAAATTTAATTGACCTGGAAATCACAGATGGCGCAGGGGGTCCCTCCGCAGTCAATTAGGGCCCCAGAAAGCACGAATCCAGAGGATTTCTGGAGTTTTACTTCGATTTCTTTATAATTATTGTACGAAAACGACAGGTGGAGTATGCCATTTGGTACAATACCGAATATAATTCGACCCAGCTGTCGATATAAAAACGAACGTCGGCAACGTAGGCATTTAGAAAAACCTTTATCGACGTCGATCAAGTTCCTCGACGTGTTTCACTTCACCTGAAAACTATTTTTAGTCGCCTTGGTACAACTAGCCGGAATGAAAATTCGACGCGTGGTCTGCAGATAAACAGACTTTGATAAATATTTAGGAAACTTGCTACGTCACTCGTTTCCAGGCTCACTCGTTTTACATTGATACCATCCTATGGGTCGTGGAGAAAACTAAAAAAAATTCGGTTTTCCTTCTATACACGATGAGTTTCCCCCGAGGTTAAGGTGAAGTGAAACACCCTTCAAATCAGTCGATTTGAATACAACACTTTTTTTTAAGGGTATTAGACCAAACCGTCCGAAATTTTGACACATCACTCCTGATCACCTAAGAATTGTCCTGACACATTGAAAATTTGGATTGTCCAAAAAATTTTTTTAACTCAGTCACAATTCTTAGATGATCAGGAGTGATGTGTCAAAGTTTCGGACAGTTTGGTCTAATACCCTTAAAAAAAAGTGTTGTATTCGAATCGACTAATTTGAAGGGGAATTTTACTTCACCTTAAGAGGTTATTTTGAAAAATTCAAATTTGAAATGTGTCAGGACAATTCTTAGATGATCAGGAGTGACGTGTCAAAGTTTTGGACAGTTTGGTCCAATACCCTTAAAAAAAAGTGTTGTATTCGAATCGACTGATTTGAAGGGGGTTTCACTTCACCTTAAGAGATTATTTTGAAAAATTCAAATTTTAAATGTATCAGGACAATTCTCAGATGATCAGGAGAAATATGTCAGTTTCGGACAGTTTGGTCTAATACCCTTAAAAAAAGTGTTGTATTCGAATCGACTGGTTTGATTACAATTAACAAATTTTTTAAAAAAATCCAAATTTTGAATGTGTCAGGACAATTCTTATATGATCAGGAGTGACGTGTCAAAGTTTCGGGCAGTTTGGTCTAATACCCTTAAAAAAAAGTGTTTTATTCGAATCGACTGGGGGTTTCACTTCACCTTAAACGGATCTAGTTAAAAGGAGCACGGACTTTAAATCGCAGATGTGGCCGAATGCGAAGTCGCTCCTTTGGGCGCGGTAAATAGAGCGTGAGTAACGATTTATTAATAAAAAGGAGAAGTAAGAAATGTATTCTATTAACGTAGAGGGATACACATAGACAATGTTCGTCCGATGACGTTCGAGTTTCGACTTCGGCGAAAAGTGTTTCCCCGTGATTAAGGTGAAGTGAAACACGTCGAGGAACTTGATCAACGTCGATAAAGATTTTTCTAAATGCCTACGTTGCCGACGTTGGTTTTTATATCGACAGCTGGGTCGAATTATTTTGCGTATTGTACCAAATGGCATACTCCACCTGTCGTTTTCGTACAATTATAAAGAAATCGAAGTAAAACTCCAGAAATCCTCTGGATTCATGTTTTCTGAGGCCCTAATTGACTGCAGAGGGACCTCCTGCGCCATCTATGATTTCCAGGTCAATTAACTCTTCACTCCGAGACCTCGTATTCCCATCGTTTTAGCATAGAAGCGTATACAACACTTTTTTTGCCCTTATCCCGTTAAAATGTGAGTTTATCGACTATCAAAGTGTTCTAAATTGTCGTAAAATTGTCCTGACCCTTTCGATTCTCATATCAGAGCCTTCAATAATTGTATATCGATCGAAATGTGAGAGCTCAACATCATTCATCGATCTTAAGGTGAAGTGAAACATCGACGGACCCCCTGCGCCATCTGTGATTTCCAGGTCAATTAAATCTTCACTCCGAGACCTCTTATTCCCATCGTTTTAGCACAGAAGCGCATACAACACTTTTTTTGCCTATATCCCGTTCAAATGCTCGTTTATCGATTACCAGAGTGTTCTAAATTATCGTAAAATTGCCCTGACCCTTTCAATTCTCATATCAGAGCCTTCAATAATTGTAATCGATCGAAATATGAGAGCTCGCCGCCATTTAGATTCTGGTCTCTACTGAGTTAAAAAATGTTTTTAAAAAATCCAAATTTTGAATGTGTCAGGACAACTCTTAGATGATTCAAAGTTCCGTCCAGTTTGGTCTAATACCCTTAAAAAAAAGTGTTGTATTCAAATCAACTAATTTGAAGGGTGTTTCACATCCCCTTAATTGTATCTACATTTTTCGATCTCACGGACGGAAATTAAATCGACTAGAAGCAAAAATTCTACCAAACAGGTAGCAAAAAGGATGGCAATAAAGAAGGAAAAAAAAAATCAGAACGTTCGCGGGTGTTCGTTTTAGCCTCATGGCGAGTATGTATATATACCCCCCCCCCCCCCCCACGATTTATATCCGGCACGTCGACCGCGTTTTATCACGGTGCAATAAGCCGCGTGACGTCTGGAAAACCGAGAACTCACGTCGAGAGCGATTCGAATTTCGAGGGCGAACGGAAACGAGGCCTCGATGTTCTGCGAGCTCGACGCCGGCTCGGTTTTAAAATTGGACCCTCACCCTCCACGCCGCCGCTTTTCCGTCAATACCCGAGGGCGACCCACAGGGAAAGAATTTTAAGAGTGAAATCCGTCGATATTAACCCTTTGCACTCCGCGCCATCCCATTTAGACATAAAATGTCCCCCCAGAGGGGACAGCGGAGGGCAACGGGTTAAGGTGAAGTGAAACACGTCGA
Source organism: Orussus abietinus (assembly GCF_000612105.2). NCBI lineage: Eukaryota > Metazoa > Arthropoda > Insecta > Hymenoptera > Orussidae > Orussus > Orussus abietinus. The sequence continues at coordinate 35,652 of NW_019394588.1, read as the reverse complement.
GGAACTTGATCGACGTCGATAAAGAAGATTTTTCTAAATGCCTACGTTGCCGACGTTGGTTTTTATATCGACTCCTGGGTCGAATTATATTGGGTATTGGACCAAATGGCATACTCCAGTTGTTGTTTTCGTAGAATAAGTATAAAGAAATCCAAGTAAAACTCCAGAAATACTCTGGATTCATGCTTTCTGCGGCCCTAATTGACTGCGGAGGACCCCCTGCGCCATCTGTGATTTCCAGGTCAATTAAATTTTCACTCCGAGACCTCGTATTCTCATCGTTTTAGCATAGAAGCGCATACAACACTTTTTTTGCCTTTATCCCGTTCAAATGCGAGTTTATCGATTACCAGAATGTTCTAAATTGTCGTAAAGTTGTCCTGACCCTTTCGATTCTCATATCAGAGCCTTCGATAATTGTATATCGATCGAAATATGAGAGCTCGACGCCATTTTGGTTCTGGCCTGGGCTGAATAAAAAAATTTGTTTACAAAATCCAAATTTCGTATGTGTCAGGACAACTCTTAGATGGTCAGGAGTGACGTGTCAAAGTTTCGGACAGTTTGGTCTAATACCCTTAAAAAAAAGTGTTGTATTCGAATCGACTGATTTGAAAGGGGTTTCACTTCACCTTAAGAATCGCGACCACATTCGGACCGCGGTCGCGACCTCGGCCTGTCGTCCCACGGAAATCCGGCGGTTGACTGGAGATTCGCGAACGCGCGGCTTTAATTTAGCCCGGCGTAGACGGGCTCTACGTGTATATACCGAGGGAGAGAGAGGACGTCCTCCACCTACGTCGACCTGGAGTCGCGTACGACTACCTCGGTGCGAGTACGCCCGAGCCGTGTAATTGGCTCTAGCCTCCACCCCTTGCATTCCTCCCGGCCGCATTTCACGGATGCAGTTCAGATGCATTTCACGGATGCATTTCACGGATGCGGTTCACGGATGCGGTTAACGGATGCAGTTCACGGATGCGGTTCACGGATGCATTTCACGGATGCAGTTAACGGATGCAGTTCACGGATGCATTTCACGGATGCGGTTCACGGATGCAGTTCACGGATGCATTTCACGGATGCGGTTCACGGATGCGGTTAACGGATGCGCATTTCACGGATGCATTTCACGGATGCAGTTCACGGATGCGGTTCACGGATGCAGTTCAGGGATGCAGTTCACGGATGCATTTCACGAATGCAGTTCACGGATGCGCTTCACGGTTTGCGGTTCACGGATGCATTTCACGGATGCAGTTCACGGATGCATTTCACGGATGCAATTCACGGATGCAGTTCACGGATGCAGTTCACGGATGCGGTTCACGGATGCAGTTCACGGATGCGGTTCACGGATGCAGTTCACGGATGCATTTCACGGATGCGGTTCACTATTAGGGCCCCAGAAAGCATGAATCTCGAGGATTTCTGGAGTTTTACTTTGATTTCTTTATAATTATTGTACGGAAACGACATATGGTGTACGCCATTTGGTACAATATCCAATATAATTCGACACAGCCGTCAATATAAAAACCAACGTCGGCAACGTAGGCATTTAGACAAATTTTCTTTATCGACGTTGACCAAATTCCTCGACGAGTTTCACTTCACCTTAATGCTTCACTTTAATATAGTGATTATTAATCGAACCATTACCGTGTCGGTCGGGAAATAATTTTTTAATAAATATCAGTTGTTTATAGTAAGAAATCCGAAAGTAACGACGTCGCAGTCGTGTACGAGAAATCCGATTCACGTAAACCTCTGCGACGTTATCAATAAATAAAGGACGGACCCTTACTTATAATAAGCCTTGGCGTCGCGACGCGAAAGTGGAAGGTCCGGTGTGAAATCGATTTTCCGTGTTTACGTCATTGACGTTTCATCGCCGGCTTTCTCGAGAACGTCCTTCTCGGTTCTTCCTCTCGTTTCAACGTAACAAAGCCGCGGCAATTACTGTCCCATTGATTTCTTTCATAGTGCGATAAATAGCGCCGCTGCTAATTCCCCCTCCCCCCCAATAATTATATTACGGTAATAAAAACGTGCAATGCTACTTAAGGTGAAGTGAAACACGTCGATTAACTTGATCAACGTCGATAAAGATGATTTTTCTAAATGCCTACGTTGCCGACGTTCGTTTTTATATCAACAGCTATACCGAATTATATTGGGTATTGTACCAAATGGCATACTCCACCTGTCGTTTTCGTACAATAATTATAAAGAAATCGAAGTAAAACTCCAGAAATCCTCTGGATTCATGCTTTCTGGGGCCCTAATTGACTGCAGAGGGACCCCCTGCGCCATCTGTGATTTCCAGGTCAATTAAATTTTCACTCCGAGACCTCGTATTCCCATCGTTTTAGCATAGAAGCGCATACAACACTTTTTTTGCCTTTATCCCGTTCAAATGCGAGTTTATCGATTACCAGAGTGTTCTAAATTGTCGTAAAATTGTCCTGACCCTTTCGATTCTCATATCAGAGCCTTCGATAATTGTATATTGATCGAAATATGAGAGCTCGACGCCATTTTGGTTCTGGTCTGGACTGAGTTAAAAAATTTTTTTGAAAAATCCAAATTTTGAATGTGTCAGGACAATTCTTAGATGATCAGGAGTGATGTGTCAAAGTTTCGGACAGTTTGGTCTAACACCCTTAAAAAAAGGTGTTGTATTCGAATCGACTGATTTGAGGGGAATTTCACTTCACCTTAAGAGATTATTATGAAAAATCCAAATTTTCAATGTGTCAGGACAATTCTTAGATGATCAGGATGTGTCAAAGTTTCGGACAGTTTGGTCTAATACCCTTAAAAAAAGTGCTGTATTCGAATCGACTGATTCGAAGGATGTTTCACTTCACCTTAACGATTCGCCCCACACAGCGCGATGAAAAATTCCGGGTACAACGTTGCAACGAGGACGAGTTTCCCAATTATTTCCTAATTGTTAATTACGTTGAGCAGCTCGGTGCTCGGCGAGCTCCTTCGAGCCCGTGGCAGGTCGATGAAAGGAGCTGTGCGTCAGGGTGACCACCACGACGAGGACCGAAGCTCCCAGGAGGAAAAGGAAGGTGCCCAGGATGAGCATCGCGATTCTTCGATGACGTCTCGCCTGGGCAATTTCCCCAGGACTTTTCGGCCCGATCGGCGCCCTCGGAGACTCCTTTTTTATCGGCCTAACAGAGTCCTTTCTCCTCGTGGTGCCGTTCCTCCGGGGTCTTCCTCGTTTGCAGACACTGGCTCTTCTGCCGTCGCCTAAGGACGTTCGAAAGCCTCCTTTCACGATTTTCGGATTTTCTCGTCCTCCCTCATCTTCTCTTGGAATCCGCCCTCGAAAATGCCGGGGAATTCCGTCTGAAAAGGAGAAAACTCTTTCCCCGGCATTTCGACGAGGTTTCCTGGTGTGTACGAGGAGTGTACCCTGGCGGTGAATGGCTTCCTCGTGTATTAGAGGTTGTCCCATAAGTTGCTTCCCTTTTTTTCATAGGACGTGAATACACAATGTGGAAGGAACTTATGGGACAACCTCATACATGGCGCAGCCTGGTGGCGGTGACGTAAACTAAACGTGAAAAACCAGCTTGAGAACTTATGTACTTGCGGTACCTGATGTATGATATACTGTAAAATAATTAATGTAATGAAGCAACTTATTGAACGATCACAATGAGTACGTTTAAGTAGAGGAGCATGTCTAGCAAACCCTCTAATCGCCTATTCCTGATCCTTGAAAATCACTCGTAGGTGTAAGGCACGTAACTTGGTGCCACCTCCTCGGTTGTCCTAGGTTCCTGTTAGAAATCGGAAATTTCAACCCCTAAAATGTNAATTTCCTTCTCCCCCCTAAATGAATTACAACATGCCAAGGCTCCGATAAACAATGTCGAAGGACCCTCTTCAGCATGCGAGTGCAAGAGAATCGTTTCAAATATACATGGATAATTGAATCTTTAAATTGTACCCGAGAACATATGGAACGATTCGATATTTCCATTTTCTTAACTACTATTGCTAAAAGTTTATAAAATTCATCCGTGTCAATAATTGACCTCTCTCCGTACGAGTCTTCAGGCTTGTACGAATGTTCAAATCAAGCACGCTGAATTAAATGTTAAATTATAAATGTTTACGACTCCTCGATAGGTGTTGAAAATTTAAATATAAACGTCGGTAATTCCTCTTCCACTGAACATCGGTTTAAAAGTACGTTATTGAGTATTTTGTCTGAAATTACCGTTTATCGACAATCGCTCTTGTTCTTTGCCTCCACAATGAGCACGTAATCAACTCTCGCCATACAGAAACGCGTTCGCGGTCTTTGCACAAAGCGCCCTTAATGTCTGTTCTCGTAGTCGTGACCTGGCGGTCTCGTTAAAGCAACGTCTACGCTTCCGACGAGATTTCTCCGGCGACTCCATCGAGGGGAACTTTGTCCTGGGCCGAACAATGTTGGCATTCGAGTCGACGTGCGCCTATCATTCATCCTTTACGCCTTCCATTGTGCTTCTAGGTCTCTTCTTCTCCGATTTATCGAGACCCACTGCTCGTCCTGTAACTGGGACAGCTTTTCATCGAACGCTAAACGAATGGACATCATTTACTCATGAGACGAAGCAAAGCATCCTTCATCGGACTCGATTAATAACAAAGTGACTCGAGTAACGATGTATATTACAAATTAATGTAAATTAGGAAAATAAGAGAAGCCGCCTTTTCCTCCTTTGAAATTATTACTCTAATTATTTAGGAAAATGTACTGAAAAGTAGGAAATAAACACTAGTTTTTAGTTCCCTGACGGAGAGACTCTCCTTTGAGCTATCGATAAATATCGATAAGTTAAACGAGAGAGTATAACTATATTTTTAACTTTGTTGGATTTCAATGTCACACTGCGATATGTATAAATATGTTAATATTGCATTAGGATGTTAAGAACAGATTTTCATCGAACGCTAAATGAATGAACATCATTTACTCATGAGACGAAGCAAAGTATCCTTCATCGGACTCGATTAATAACAAAGTGACTCGAGTAACGATATATATTACAAATTACTGTAAATTAGGAAAATAAGAGAAGCCGCCTTTTCCTCCTTTGAAATTATTACTCTAATTATTGACGAAAATGTACTGAAACGTAGGAAATAAACACCAGTTTCTAGTTTCTTGACGGAGAGAGTCTCATTTGAGCTATCGATAAATATTGACAAGTTAAACGAGAGAGTATAAGTATATTGTTAACTTTGTTGGATTTCAACGTCACACTGCGATATGTATAAATATGTTAATATTGCATTAGGATGTTAAGAACGGCTTTTAACGTGATTTATTATACAGAATATTCAGAGCGTGTCCATCGCAGGACAGAACTGCATTCTTGATTCGATTCTTGCATAAACACCTGCGGCCGCAGAATGAACGCTCGTAATTCTATTTATAAACGTGCTTTTTTTAAATTAGGCCCTAATGAATATGTAATACGCGAAAGTGACCGGCACGCGACCGAAGGAGGTTAGGTTATAAGTGTATCACTGGACTGACCTACACTCGCGACTCGATTGTATTATCTGGCGAATAAATATGTAAAATCACTGAATGAACCCTCTTAATTCTATTTATAAGTCTGTTTAGGCCCGTCCTTGAGAAATATTTAATTCGTGGAGTGACCGGCAAAAGATCGAAGGGGGTTAGGTTAGAAAGAGTTCCGACAAGATTGAAGTACAAAACACTCATCAAATATACCGATATGACGCTAAATAACTTGATAAACACACGAAAGAACGTGAAATCGGTATCTTATAAATGATGTGTTACCTGTTGGGAATAAATTCCGTGTTCAATGCTTCACTAATCACGATTTCAACACCATCGATACTCGTACATACTCGTACACGTTCTCACTGACGCAATCAAAAATCCAAAATGGCGGCCATGCGGCCCTTTCTTGCCAAAATAGCGTTGCTAATTTACGATGAAAAAAGCATTTATAACAGCTACTAAACGACAATAAAGAACCTAGACATTACGCATGTCTACGCTGTTTCCAGATCCGAAAATTGCAGGTTTAACGTATCCTAGCTTTAGAAAATCATCAAAAGGCAGGATATGCGGCTTTTAAGGTGAAGTTAAACACGTCGAGGAACTTGACGTCGATAAAGAAGATTTTTCTAAATGCCTACGTTGCCGGCGTTCGTTTTTATATTGACGGCTGGGTGGAATTATATTGGATATTGTACCAAATGGCGTACACCACATGTCGTTTTCGTACAATAATTATAAAGAAATCAAAGTAAAACTTCAGAAATCCTCTGGATTCATGCTTTCTGGGGCCCTAATTGACTGCAGAGGGACTCCCTGCGCCATCTGTGATTTCCAGGTCAATTAAATTTTCACTCCGAGACCTCGTATTCCCATCGTTTTAGCATAGAAACGCATAAAACACTTTTTTTGCCTTTATCCCGTTCAAATGCGAGTTTATCGATTACCAGAGTGTTCTAAATAGTCGTAAAATTGTCCTGACCCTTTCAATTCTCACATCAGAGCCTTCCATAATTGTATATTGATCGAAATATAAGAGTTCGACGCCATTTTGATTTTGGTCTGGGCTGAATGAAAAAATTTGTTTACAAAATCCAAATTTTGTATGTGTCAGGACAATTCTTAGATGATCAAGATGTGTCAAAGTTTCGGACAGTTTGGTCTAATACCCTTAAAAAAAGTGTTGTATTAGAATCGACTGATTTGAAAGGGGTTTCACTTCACCTTAAGGCGGGTAATAGGGAGTAAACTATGGTCCTCGATGTCGATTTTAATTGCTCGACCGTGCAATGCAGGACAATAATTCGAGGCCGAAATGGAATTGACGGAGAAAAGCTTCAGCGAGGACGAGCAACATCCAGAAAAATGCCTCGGAAGATGCGACGACCCGAAGGGACAAAAAGTGTATTCTAGCGTGCGACGAAAGGGGTGAAGAGCGTCGCCATTTCTTTACGGCGTTGGAATAAACCCAGCGAACGGAAGAGGGAGGGGAGGGAAGGTAAAAAACGAAATAATACAATTTGTTCGAAGCTCCTCCTTTCCGATGTCGCATTTCATTCCCTTCCCTATGAATGAGAAACTCCCTCCATTTTACAGACAATACCGAGAATTAAAACTCCTTTAAAAGAATAAAAATAAATAATCAAACACAGGATTTTCCGCCTTCCTTTTCTACACACGAACCGTAATAAACGTTTGCGATTATACTCTGAAACTCGAGGTTATAATTCCGAAAATGTTTAACGCGACACCTGATCGCCCCCAAAAAACAATCCCAATTGTCGTTGCAATTGATTTTCGGTAATTCGAGGAAAATAATACATGGCTGCAGGCTGGAATAATTAACAATAGGCCCTCCGTTGCTACCCTTCGACAGTTTTAACCCAGTTTCGTTGCATAATATAAATCAAAGCAATCGATTAAGGTGAAGTGAAACACCCTTCTAATCAGTCGATCCGAATACAACACTTTTTTTTAAGGGTATTAGACCAAACTGTCCGAAACTTTGACACATTACTCCTGATCATCTAAGAATTGTCCTGACACATTCAAAATTTGGATTTTTGAAACGAATTTTTTAACTCAGCCCAGACCAGAACCAAAATGGCGTCGAGTTCTCATATTTCGATCAGTATACAATTATCACCAAATGGCATACTCCGCCTGTCGTTTTCGTACAATAATTATCAAGAAATCGAAGTAAAACTCCAGAAATCCTCTGGATTAATGCTTTCTGGGGCCCTAATTAACTGCAGAGGGACACCCTGCGCCATCTGTGATTTCCAGGCCAATTAAATTTTCACCCCGAGACCTCGTATTACCATCGTTTTAGCATACAAGCGTATACAACACTTTTTTTGCCCTTATCCCGTTCAAATGTGAGTTTATCGACTATCAAAGTGTTCTAAATTGTCGTAAAATTGTCTTGACCCTTTCGACTCTCATATCAGAACCTTCGATAATTGTATATCGATTGAGGATTTATAAAGATAAAATTGTTCCTCAGGATCGTGTAAGGGAATTTTGATAAAACGAACCAGTGTGCATAAAAGTGTGCCGAAGTTGCGGTCGCGTTCTACCGGATCCGCAATCGAAAGACCGCGTTCCACTAACAAGAAATTTCGCCTCAGTTTCCACCGGATTTAGGAAGGCTTACAGTTGAGCAGCGCTGTGTGAATGGTAGCAGGCACTCCGGCGCAGCCTGGGGCAGTCGGAGGAATCGCTGAAGGCTTCTCTGGCCCTTTCAAAATTAATCAGAGCGAGCTGTTGGTCGCCATCGATGCTCAGGAGTTCGAAACGAGGATCCAGGACTCGAACATCCTGGAACCGCGTCAAATGCGGACTCCTCGAGGGTCTTGGTCTCTTCCTGGGACTCCTTGGGTATTCCGAGGCTCTTCTCCCCTTTCCTGAGACAGAAATACGAACGTTATCGCTGAATTGATAATGTATGTGTGTATATATATTAGGTAAACCGAAAAGTAACATGTATTCGAATCGACTGATTTGAAGGATGTTTCACTTCACCGTAAGTTGTAAAAACTTTAACAATGTTGAAGAAGTGATAACGCAGTTGGAAAAGTTTTTCGATGCAAAATCGAAGGACTTTTTTAAAAAAGGAATCGAACAACTGCCTATACGCTGGCAAAAGGTGTTAAAAAATTATGGAAATTATTTTGTTGATTAAAATGTAGGATTTCTTTAATTAATAAATGTTTTTCGTGAACTAAAGGAAATTTTGATTACTTTTCGGTTTGTAATATATATACGCTCTATATAATATATTACATATATATATATGCTCCCAGCGTCGATTTTACAAGCAGCGAAGTTTCTTTACATAACGAATGTCGTTTCAAGGCTATCCAGGATATTTGAATAGCAATGGGAGGGACAACCGTGAACCCCGGAAGAAAACCGAGGCAACGCGCAACGCTCTCTCCGGTATCCTAGCAACCGGCGGATCGTTAAGGGCAAAATTCGCCCTACGCCGAACATATTGTAAGGAGAATCGCCACCCTCGAACCCGGTGGTGTGTTTCAAATGAAAACGTTGACCTCCTCGGAAACACAATTCGCGGTCACCCCGCAAGATGGCGGCGGTTAGGGTGTAAAGTGAGTACCGCCAGTTGCGAACTCGGGGTGTACATATTGGGTTGTTCGGAAAGTAATTTCGTTGTTACATAGGACTTAATTTTTTTTTCTAACTCCACACTTAAGCCGCATAATCATTATATATTTTTACAACTGATCTAGCAAGGCTTGCTTGTGAAAAAGTTTCATTGATTCTACGCAGTGGTTTTTGGGTGGTACCCTTTCAAATGTGGAAAGTGAAAAGCGGCATTTTCGGCATGTTTTACTTTTTTACTATCGAAAAGGGGAAAATGATGTTCAAGCGAGAGAAAAATTATCCGACGGGTATGGAGAAGATGTATTGACGGAACGCCAGGGTCGAAACTGGTTTGCAAAATTTCGATCCGGCAATTTTGATATCGAAGATGCCCCACGTTCTGGAAGGCCACTTAAAGCTGATGAAAACACGATAAAGGCGTTAATTGATGCAAACCGGGGAATAACAACTCGGGAAATCGCTGAGAGATTAAATTTATCGAATTCGAGCGTTCGTGATCATTTGAAACGCCTAGGTTTAATCTCAAAGCTCGACATATGGATTCCTCGTGTTCTTACGGAAAGAAATTTGTGTCATCGCATTGACGTCTGTGATTTGCTTCTCAAACGTCAAGAAAATGATCCATTTTTGAAGCGCATCATCCCTGGGGACGAGAAATGGGTTGTCCACGACAATGTTACCCGCAAGAGGTCATGGAGTAAAAAAGATGAACCGGCTCAAAGAACTTCGAAAGCCGAAATTCATCAAAAAAAGGTGATGGTATCTGTTTGGGGGGATTTCAAAGGAATCGTTTTTTTTTTGAGATTCTACCGAACAACCCAACGATCAATTCCGAAGTGTACTGTCCCCAGCTGGACAAATTGAATGATTCACTTAAACGGAAGAGACCAGCATCGATCGATAGAAAAGGTGTAGCGTTTCGCCAAGATAATGCGAGACCTCATACAAGTTTCTTAACTCGCCAAAAGCTTCTACAGCTTGGATGGGATATCCTGCCACCCCCACCATATTCTCCAGATCTGGCACCTTCCGATTATCACTTGTTCCGGTCTTTACAAAATTGTTTAGACGGTAAAACCTTTCCTTCAAATGAGGAGGTCAAAAATCCCCTGGATCAGTTTTTTGCCAGCAAAAACCAAACATTTTACGAGCGTGGAATCATGCTCCTGCCAGAAAGCTGGCAAAAGGTATCGGACCGGAATGGACGATATATAATTCAATAAAATATTTATTCCCTATAAAAAAATCGTCTTTCATTTTCATAAAAAAAAAAAACGAAACTACTTTCCGAACAACCCAATACACTGTTTGTATTATCAGAAATCCCTAAAAGAGATATAAAAGTGATACGAAGCGAAACATGTCTCGGTGGAGAGCGTTGCGACGAAACACCCAAGACTCCAGAGTTCCTGGAGCCATGGAAGACGAAGACATCGCCGTTCACCGTGTCGTTCCAGCGCAAGTTGCTCCGGGTCGTCCCCCTCGAAGAAGTCGGCGCAGGGGGCCGAGTCGTGTCGTCGTCGCCGGCGCCGTTCCTCCTGGTGATGCTCCTTGCGTTGCCTCTTCCGATGGCCATGGCTATGTCGGGGTTGACGATGACGATGATGCCGCTGGTACTGGTTCTGCGAGGAGGAGGCCGTGGACGAGGAAGCGAGCCTCGGCCTGCGCGGGCTAGGAGGCGCGCTTCCAGGTCGCCCTCGAGCACTCGCCGAGGAGGAGGCCTTCATGGCCTCCACCTTGGTCTCGACGAGGGCGGTCAGGACGGCGTCGAGGCGGGCCTCGGCGCCGGCGTCCTCCGTCGAGACAGCCTTGTCGGCCACGTCGAAGCTCGACGGGGTGACCGTCATCGCCCCGGTCACGACGCCCTCGACGATGCGAGGGTCGTCATGCAGCGGGCGAGGTCGCCGGAGACGGAGGTCCGAGAAGGGACCTCTCCCCCGGGGGAGGTTCAAGTTTAGGGAGGTTCGTCCTCATCCGAGGCATCTTCGGGGTCCTGGGATCCCCGGACTTCGGGTGGAGCTGGACCCCCGGTTCCTTGATTCTTGCTGATGGTTCCTGGAGGGCAACGTCGTTCCTGTAAGGATCCCTTGAGTTTTGTTTTGGCTCCTTCGAGGTCTTGGGTCAGGGTCTACTCTTCTGCTCCTAGGTGCCCCTTCCTGGATACACGAAGCGTTGACCGGGAAAACCAGGGGAGGCTCCTGTAACGACCCCTTGAGTTTTGTTTTGGCTCCTTCGAGGTCTTGGATCAGGATCTACTCTTCTGCTTTGTTTTGGCTCCTTCGAGGTCTTGGGTCAGGATCTACTCTTCTGCTTCCAGGTACCCCTTCCTGGATACACGAAGCGTTGACCGGGAAAACCAGGGGAGGCTCCTGTAGCGATCCCTTGAGTTTTGTTTTGGCTCCTTCGAGGTCTTGGGTCAGGATCTACTCTTCTGCTTTGTTTTGGCTCCTTCGAGGTCTTGGGTCAGGATCTACTCTTCTGCTTCTAGGTGCCCCTTCCTGAAGACACGAAGCGTTAACCGGGAAAACCAGGGGAGGCTCCTGTAACGACCCCTTGAGTTTTGTTTTGGCTCCTTCGAGGTCTTGGATCAGGATCTACTCTTCTGCTCCTAGGTGCCCCTTCCTGGGTACACGAAGCGTTGACCGGGAAAACGAGGAAAGGCTCCTGTAGCGATCCCTTGAGTTTTGATTTGGCTCCTTCGAGGTCTTGGGTCAGGATCTACTCTTCTGCTCCTAGGTGCCCCTCCCTGAAGACACGAAGCGTTGACCGGGAAAACCAGGGAAGGCTCCTGTAACGATCCCTTGAATTTTGTTTTGGCTCCTTCGAGGTCTTTCTAGGTGCCCCTTGCTGTATACACGAAACGTTGACCGGGAAAACCAGGGGAGGCTCCTTTCAAATAGCAACCCTCGTCTTTGGTTCATCCCCGGGTCCGGCATCACGGAGCCGTCCAAGATACACCAGGAGCTCTAGGGCTTCTTCCGATCGACGCGACCTCGGGCCTTCTTCGAGGTACATCGCCCTGGAGTGCCTCCTTTGATTGATATCCTCCCGGACCAGGTTTAGCCGTCTCAGGGTCCTGGACGGAGGTCTGTCGCGACAGTCATCTCCCGCCGACGTCTCATCCTGAACAGTTTTACGGTCACGCCGTCACCGCATCGATCCGCCTTCCGATGGGGTCTTTACAGTATCGAAGAACGTTGTTCCCGGATGACGACTTGGAATTCCAGCCATTCGAGGTCGACGAAATTCTCGGCATGCGATTTGTCCTCTCCGAGACCAGAAACTCGAATCTCGCGGTTAGGACGAGTTCACTGTCCCCTGGGGTGACACAGTTGGAAAACTCCCACACCAGGGTACGGGGTCTCGAAGAATCCTCATCCCCCGGTAAAACCCTAACTAAGCTAAGTACCCTCTTCCCTAACCTCCGTTCGAGCTCTCTGGTACATTTGAATACTTAATGGATTACATCCAGGTCGCGAGTCGTATCGCTAGAAGGGCGAGTTCACTCTCCTGTTTACCACCCTTTATGGTTAAGTTGCCATTAAATATTACTTAAGTCCACTTTCCAGATAATGGGAATATTAAATTCGGGTCCATTGCATCATGTACCGTTTTGTATGTAAATTTTATGTACGTTAGGACGAGCTCTTTTATGGTTAAGTTGCCATTCTTTATGGTTAAGTTGTCATCCTTTATGGTTAAGTTGCCATTAAATACTATTTAAGTCCACTTTCCAGACAATGGGAATATTAAATTCGAGTCCATTGCATCATGTACCGTTTTGTATGTAAATTTTATGTTAGGATGAGCTCCTTTATGGTTAAGTTGCCATTCTTTATGGTTAAGTTGCCATTAAATACCACTTAAGTCCATTTTCCCGACAATGCGAATATTAAATTCGAGTCCGTGGCATCATATACCGTTTTGTACGTAAATTTTATGTATGTTAGGACGAGCTCCTTTATGGTTAAGTTGCCATTCTTTATGGTTAAGTTGCCATCCTTTATGGTTAAATTGCCATTCTTTATGGTTAAGTTGCCATTAAATACCACTTAAGTCCATTTTCCCGACAATGCGAATATTAAAAACGAGTCCATTGCATCATGTACCGTTTTGTATGTAAATTTTATGTACGTTAGGACGAGCTCCTTTATGGTTAAGTTGCCATTCTTTATGGTTAAGTTGCCATCTTTTATGGTTAAGTCGCCATTAAATACCACTTAAGTCCATTTTCCCGACAATGCGAATATTAAATTCGAGTCCATTGCATCATATACCAATTTGCATGTAAATTTTATGTACGTTAGGGCGAGCTCCTTTATGGTTAAGTTGCCATTCTTTATGGTTAAGTCGCCATTAAATACCACTTAAGTCCACTTTCCCGACAACGCGAATATTAAATTCGAGCCCATTGCATCATGTACCGTTTTGCATATAAATTTTATGTACGTTAGGACGAGCTCACGGTGACCCCCCCTCTCGCTTCCACTTCCGGCGCCGGAACGAGACCGGCACCTCCCGAATCCGCGAAAACGCCCCCAGGTCCGCGCCACCGGGACGACGCGGTGACACTGGCCCTCGCGTGTCGCGCACGCGGAGACCCCTTCACCCTGCACGCGCAGGGTGCGCGGTGCCAGGGGCCGACACTGCCATGTATTGGGGTGTAACGCTTTATGCACTACCGCCATCTTCGGTTGGAGTAAACCTTCTTCGCGAACTAAAATATTTGGCGGGCTATTCAAATTCATTCATTAAGCGAAGGGATATTTTCGGGATTTAAAAAGTACTTGCAATGATCAAAACAGACGTTGCTTAAACTGACACACAAATGTAAGAAAACAGTGTATTAAGGTGATGTGAAAGTGGCATCGAAGAGGTTTTGTTTATAAAACTTTTCTCCCAACTCGATTTACCGAATAGTTTGAGACTTTACAACGCGAATAGGGAGACTATAAGGAAGGTCCTGAAACTCATGAAATTTCAATTCTTTTCTAATTTATTTATAGGTATTTTAAAAATAGTTTATAAAAAATGAAATTTCCCGAGTTTCAGGACCTACCTTAGGGTCTTCATATTCACGTATTAAAGTATGAAATGATTTGCGACAACCAGTTCGGAGAAAAGTTTTATGAACTATTGAGCTTTCGGATGCCACTTTCACATCCCCTTAAACATAAAAGAAGTAACAAAAGTGTCAGTAGCGCAACGCCTGTTTTAAATCACTGTAAGAACTGAAATAATTACATTAAACATTAGTTAAAAAGTGACATATACAAATTCTATACAAATTTAATTTTTGTTATGATTACTTTCATGGATTAAATGCGATATATAGATCGCATTTAATCCATTTAATTATTACGATTATTATAGTAAGAAACTACAAACTGTTCTTGATTTACACTTTTACTCACAAACTCACGTTCGCGATTTAATACCCGAGGTAATCGAAACTTGTAAAAAGATTACCACCAATCGAGGTTAGGTTCACTTTGGTTCACTTGTCCCGACTATTTTTACGCGCATCTACGCTGCGCCTCCTGGAGTCTCTTGCTATAGGTTAGAAAATTTTTTCTCTGTTCTTCTCTTTCTATTAGACTGAAAAGTCACGACACCAGCGCAGTCTTTGCTTGGAGTAGGTGAACTAACTTTAGCGTTACACCTCTCCCATAAGGTGAAGTGAAACATCCTTCAAATCAGTCGATTCGAATACAACACGTTTTTTTAAGGGTATTAGACCAAACTGTCCGAAACTTTGACACACATCACTCCTGATCATCTAAGAATTGTCCTGACACATTCAAAATTTGGATTTTTCATAAAAATTTTTTAACTCAGTCCAGGCCAGAAGCAAAATGGCGTCGAGCTCTCATATTTCGATCAGTATACAATTATAGAAGGCTCTGATATGAGAATCGAAAGGGTCAGGACAATTTTACGACAATTTAGAACACTCTGGTAATCGATAAACTCGCAATTGAACGGGATAAAGGCAAAAAAAGTGTTGTATACGCTTCTATGCTAAAACGATGGTAATACAAGGTCTCGGAATGAAAATTTAATTGACCTGGAAATCACAGATGGCGCAGGGGGTCCCTTTGCAGTCAATTAGGGCCCCAGAAAGCACGAATCCAGAGGATTTCTGGAGTTTTGCTTCGATTTCTTGATAATTATTGTACGAAAACGACAGGTGGAGTACGCCATTTGGTACAATACCCAATATAATTCGGCATAGCTGTCGATATAAAAACCAACGTCGGCAACGTAGGCATTTAGAAAAATCTTCTATATCGACGTTGATCAAGTTCCTCGACGTGTTTCACTTCACCTTAACATTTTTTCTCAGTGCTTCAAGAGCATCGCTGAAATATTCCCACGGGTTTCAAGCGAAATCGTTGGAAGAAGGATCTCTTACAATTTCGTCCAACTCCTCTTCTCTGGCCTTCCCCTCGGAAATGTCTACTGCACTCCCAGTGTCCACCTAAGGCGGGATATTAAATGGTTAAATCAATTTTATGAAATAAATACCTTGGTGGTATCTTTTCATATAATACAGAGCGACTTACTGTGTTCACCTTTAAAGCCCGGCGATAGACTAGATACTCGTGACGATGCTTTTCATGAAAAGACAAATTCCTAGGTTGTGGAAAAACCTCACTCGAAGAATCTCTCAATCCGATGAAGAGCCAAATCGTGAAGACGAATGGCATAGACATGGCCGGAAGTCCCACCTACATCAAGGAAATGGAACGAGTTAATTAAAATTTGATTGACCCCTTCCATAATCCCGTGGTCTAAATGAAATTGCCAAAAACGTGGCAACGCAAACCGCCTCGCGGTTTTTCCTCTATCCATTTTCTTGGAACGACAAACAATTAGATTACTCTCCTAGATTGTTCCCCGGTACAGGAATTCAATCGACTTTCCTCCACCCAAGCGGGAAAGCGTTAAGCAGCGTGCCTCAAACAGGTATAACTTCTCAGAACGGTGGTTAGCCAGTTACACGGTAATTACGCTTTATGCACGGTGGAAAAAAATATAAAAAAATAAAGTCCATTGTTGCGAGCGAGTTTGGGATTACCTTCCCGAGGACATGGATCATAATGTGCTCCAGGATGGTACTGAAGACGATGCCGATAACGGTCGCCATGGCGGTTTGTACCCTCAGGACGAAGAAGAAGCCTCCTAGTCCGGCCCCTGTGAGGAGGCCATTAAATCCTCGCACACCGGAATAAATGATTTCCCGAGGAACGCCAAGCCCCAGACCTGAGGAAAGTCGATCATGGATTAAGGTGAAATGAAACACGTCGAGGAACTTGGTCGACGTCGATAAAGATGATTTTTCTAAATGCCTACGTTGCCGACGTTGGTTTTTATATTGACAGCTGGGTCGAATTATATTGTGTATTGTACCAAATGGCATACTCCACCTGTCGTTTTCGTACAGTAATTATAAAGAAATCGAAGTAAAACTCAATAAATCCTCTGGATTCGTGCTTTCTGGGGCTCTAATTGACTGCGGAGGGACCCCCTGCGCCATCTGTGATTTGCAGGTCAATTAAATCTTCACTCCGAGACCTCGTATTCCCATCGTTTTGGCATAGAAGCGCATACAACACTTTTTTTGCCTTTATCCCGTTCAAATACGAGTTTATCGATTACCAGAGTGTTCTAAATTGTCGTAAAATTGTCCTGACCCTTTCGATTCTCATATTAGAGCCTTCAATAATTGTATATCGATCGAAATATGAGAGCTCGACGCCAATTTCCCTCGTTTCAAACTAGTGGATAAAGCGGACAAACTAGAACGTTCCATCGTCAATCCGTGTATCCCACGTTTCCTCCGAATGATGAAATCCCAGGTCGAATTACATCATACCTATAAGATTCGCTAGCAAAGCTCCAAGAAAGGCGAAGGCGCATCCCATTTTAAACAAGAAACTTCCCTCGTTCCAAACTAGTGGATAAATCGGACAAATTAGAACGTTCCATCGTCAATCCGTGTATCCCACGTTTCCTTGGAATGATGAAATCCCAGGTCGAATTACATCATACCTATAAGATTTGCAAGCAAAGCTCCAAGAAAGGCGAAGGCGCATCCCATTTTAAACAAGAAACTTCCCTCGTTCCAAACTAGTGGATAAATCGGACAAACTAGAACGTTCCATCGTCAATCCGTGTATCCCACGTTTCCTCGGAATGATGAAATCCCAGGTCGAATTACATCATACCTATAAGATTCGCAAGCAAAGCTCCAAGAAAGGCGAAGGCGCATCCCGTGGGTGAGAAAACCAAGATGGCGAGGTACACAACGGCCGCCGCAGGGACGCTATCGACTGCATAAAGCTGCGAAGAGGACGTGATGACGCCCCTGAAGACCTGAAACCCGAGAAATTCTCAATGTATAGGAATATCGACTCGGGGTCGAGAACTATGCAAAATGCATACTCACCATTCCCCAGTCGAGGGCGTCGCCGGTGCCGTTCGCCGCGTCCAGTGTGACGCCTCCTGTCGCGTTCTCCTGCAAGCGACAATCCTGCCGATGAGAATCCAAACACAATGGTCGACGACGACAATGCCAGTGTCGTCTTCATCTCGAGCACTCTGCGAGATATACGCGGCTCGCAAGTGCGACATCTCTACAGCGCCACCGGTCGTAGCCCGGAAGCCGCTTTTTTAAGGCGAAGTGAAACATCCTTCAAATCAGTCGATTCGAATACAACACTTTTTTTTAAGGGTATTAGACCAAACTGTCCGAAACTTTGACACATTCAAAATTTGGATTTTTGTAAAAAATTGTTTAACTCATGCGCCATCTGTGATTTCCAGGTCAATTAAATTTTCACTCCGAGACCTCGTATTCCCATCGTTTTGGTATACAAGCGCATACAACACTTTTTTTGCCTTTATCCCGTTCAAATGCGAGTTTATCGATTACCAGAGTGTTCTAAATCGTCGTAAAATTTTCCTGACCCTTTCCATTCTCATATCAGAGCCTTCGATAATTCTATACTGATCGAAATATCAGAGCTCGACGCCATTTTGGTTCTGTTCTGATCTGAGTTAAAAAATTAAAAAAAAAAAGTCCAAATTTCGAATGTGTCAGGACAATTCTTAGATGTGTCAAAGTTTCGGACAATTTGGTCTAATACCCTTAAAAAAAAGTGTTGTAATCGACTGCTTTGAAGGGGGTTTCACTTCACCTTAATTATACCAGGTACCTAGACGGGGACCACCGGCAAGTTTTTAACTAATCGGTTCTTTATACCAATTAGCTCCTTATTGGACCGATTGCGACTGCTCGACATGACCGAAACGATCGATGCTCGGTCCAGGGGGATAAAACGGTCGGATGTAGGTCAGGTTGGGATGCGGAAAAGCGGGAGGCTCTCGTGTTCTCGTCCCAGGAAATTCATTTACACGCTGCGACTAGACCCGGGAGGGTCTGCCAAAAAGAGAATGGAAAAAGGTTCGCAAATCCCTAGGTGATGTCGGTGAAAGGAAGTTCCTCATGGTAAGCCGTGAAGCCGTGAATGAAATGTCCGGGATACATCCTCTTCGAAACCGTCTCGGATCGCTCTTCAAGTCCTCGTTAGGTGTGAAAGAAAAATCGGCCACGTGTATTACTATCGTTGAACGTCGCCATTTTTCCTAGCGGGTACATAAAATCGGTTCAATGGAAGTATCTATAAATGTCGGACACTCCGCATACCTTGTCAAGCGAATAAGAAATTACGTGTAACGGTGTTAAGAAAAAGTAGGGATTTTTTTCAATGCGCGATAATCGCTCATTTACGAGCAGATAGAACGCTCACTGTAGCCGGTTATTATCCGCGACGCAATTACGGCTTGTATAATGAGGGAGGATCTATAACGTTTACGCAAACCAATCGCCATATATATTTTTACTTATTATATACGTTAATATATATTGATAGCGGAATTACAAATACATTTAAGGTGAAGTGAAACATCCTTCAAATCAGTCGATTCGAATACGACACTTTTTTTTTAATTATATTGGGTATTGTACTAAATGGCGTACACCATCTGTCGTTTTCGTACAATAATTATGAAGAAGTCGAACTAAAACTCTAGAAATCCTCTGGATTCATGCTTTCTGGGGCCCTAATTGACTGCAGAGGGACCCCCTGCGCCATCTGTGATTTCCAGGTCAATTAAATTTTCACTCCGAGACCTCGTATTCCCATCGTTTTAGCATAGAAGCGCATACAACACTTTTTTTGCCTTTATCCCGTTCAAATGCGAGTTTATCGATTACCAGAGTGTTCTAAATTGTCGTAAAATTGTCCTGACCCTTTCGATTCTCATATCAGAGCCTTCGATAATTGTATATTGATCGAAATATGAGAGCTCGACGCCATTTTGGTTCTGGTCTGGACTGAGTTAAAAAATTTTTTTGAAAAATCCAAATTTTGAATGTGTCAGGACAATTCTTAGATGATCAGGAGTGATGTGTCAAAGTTTCGGACAGTTTGGTCCAATACCCTTAAGAAAAAGTGTTGTATTCGAATCGACTGATTTGAAGGGGGTTTCACTTCACCTTAACGCCCTGTATAGCGTATTCGATAACTCGGCAATTAACGATTGTAATACAAAATAAAATAATACTCACTCGTGCCCAGTCATCAGTGGCAGGCGCAACACCCGATAAACCTTCACTTATCCTGAGAGTGAAGAGAAGCATGAGTTCCGTCAAATTAAAGGGCAACGTTAACGGAGGGATCCTGTCGTTTCCAATCGAACGGACCAAATAAACGCTGAAAAAAAGAGAGAGAGAAAAAAAACACAATTAACGCAAACACAAGTGCATCCTTAAGGTGAAGTGAAACACGTCGAGGAACTTGATCAACGTCGATAAAAAAGATCGTTCTAAATGCCTACGTTGCCGACGTTGGTTTTTATATTAACAGCTATATCGAATTATATAAGGTATTGTACTAAATGGCATACTCCAGTTGTTGTTTTCGTAGAATAATTATAAAGAAATCCAAGTAAATTTCCAGAAATCTCCTGGATTCGTGGTTTTTGATGCCCTAATTGATTGCAGAGGGACCCCCTGCGCCATCTGTGATTTCCAGGTCAATTAAATTTTCACTCCGAGACCTCGTATTACCATCGTTTTAGCAAAGAAGCGCATACAACACTTTTTTTGCCTTTATCCCGTTCAGATGCGAGTTTATCGATTACCGGAGTGTTCTAAATTGTCGTAAAATTGTCCTGACCCTTTCGATTCTCATATCAGAGCCTTTGATAATTGTATATTACATTTTTACAGAATAAAAGGAATGCTTTCCGAGTCACCTGAACAACGTGCAGGAAATCGTCAGCAAGAGACGTAGAATTTCAGATCCATCCGACACTTCCGGCATCACGGCGTACGTCACGGCTCCTATCAGCACCGGATTGAAGACCGTCAATCCATTTTGTATTTTGTCTGCAGACTCTCCAGACACCTAAAATTAAGAAAAATTCCTAAAGGAGGCGCTGAAAACGGTAGAAATATAATTTTGTAAAGGTCCCTCGGCAATGTAAAAAAATAAGTTTCCGCGATTTTCCGACATTGTGTCGAGGAAAATGTCTTAAAGTTTGATAACATGTAGCCATTTAAGGTGAAGCGAAATACCCTTCAAATCAGTCGATTCGAATACAACACTTTTTTTTAAGGGTATTAGACCAAACTGTCCGAAACTTTGACACGTCACTCCTGATCATCTAAGAATTGTCCTGACGCATTCAATATTTGGATTTTTCAAAAGAATTTTTTAACTCAGTCCAGGCCAGAACCAAAATGGCGTCGAGCTCTGATATTTCGATCAGTATACAATTATCGACGGCTCTGATATGAGAATCGAAAGGGTCAGGACAATTTTATGACCATTTAGAACACTTTGATAGTCGATAAACTCACATTTGAACGGGATAAAGGCAAAAAAAGTGTTGTATACGCTTCTATGCCAAAACGATGGTAATACGAGGTCTCAGAGTGAAAATTTAATTGACCTGGAAATCACAGATGGCGCAGGGGGTCCATCGATGTTTCACTTCACTTTAAGATCGATGAATGATGTTGAGCTCTCGTATTTCGATCGATATACAATTATTGAAGGCTCTGATATGAGAATCGAAAAGGTCAGGACAATTTTACGACAATTTAGAACACTCTCATAATCCATAAACTCGCATTTGAGCGGGATAAAGGCAAAAAAAGTGTTGTATGCGCTTCTATGCTAAAACGATGGGAATACGAGGTGTCGGAGTGAAAGTTTAATTGACTTGGAAATCACAGATGGCGCAGGGGGTCCCTCTGCAGTCAATTAGGGCCCCAGAAAGCACGAATCCAGAGGATTTCTAGAGTTTTACTTTGATTTCTTGATAATTATTGTACGAAAACGACAGGTGGAGTACGCCATTTGGTACAATACCCAATATAATTCGATACACCTGTCAATATAAAAACCAACGTCAGCAACGTAGGCATTTAGAAAAATCTTCTTTATTGACGTCGATCAAGTTCCTCGACGTGTTTCACTTCACCTTAAAAGGGTACAAATAAAAGATGTCTAGCAGATATGGGAATAAAACCGACCCTTTAAATAAAGGTTAGACAATTATGTATAAAATATAGGTAAAATTATACATTAAAAAGGACGATTATGTAGAAGAAAGAATCTTTTATAACCCAGAAATCAAACTCACTACGGAGAATACAAGCCCAAGGAGAGCAGTACCCAAGCTGGCGGAAAAAATTCCAGGGGAAGTCGCAGCCAACGCAGAGACGATCAAAAGTCCACTGATGGAATTGTTCGCAAAAGCGATCTGAAATAAAATTGAAGTGAATAGAAAAAAAATAATAAGTCTCAGAGAAACTTATAACTCACCTGGCCGTACCCCCTGAGAACCGCATCCAACACTTTTAAGGGGATCCAAGGGGGTCTACTCTTCGTGGCCAGATAATTTCTTAGAAGAGCGAAATCTCCTGTCCATGGGACCCATCGTTTCTGTAAAATCAGGGTTAAAATAAAACCAGATAAGTTGGATAAAAATGAGAAAAATAAGAGAAAAGTGAGAGACGTGCAACCTTCGGTAATAAAAAATCAGTCCTTACGCGATCGAACTTCATCGTCTCGGTATGATCCTTCTTCAAGATCGTCCATGCGAATGAGCAGCCTCTTTCTATTCTTGAAAGCCCCGTCGAGGATTTCCTCGCCGATCACCTGGGATTAAGTAACACATTAACCACCTTACGCGCACATTTATTACATAAATTAAATTGCGACAATAAATTCCCGACTTATGTATGAAAACTCGAGGCACGCTTCGAGGAAGAAAGAGGAGCACCACTAGCTTAGTAAAATGCAGTCATTATTGTTCCAACATGAGAATTGGTACGACTAAGCGAACGGAACATTCCCTGGGATTATTAGAGATCGAGTTATCAGGCAACGGTCTCTTAAGGTGAAGTGAAACACGTCGAGGAACTTGATCGACGTCGATAAAGAGATTTTTCTAAATGCCTACGTTGCCGACGTTGGTTTTTATATTGACAGCTATATCGAATTATATAAGGTATTGTACCAAATGGCGTACTCCACCTGTCGTTTTCGTACAATAATTATAAAGAAATCGAAGTAAAACTCCAGAAATCCTCTGGATTCGTGCTTTCTGGGGCCCTAATTGACTGCAGAGGGACCCCCTGCGCCATCTGTGATTTCCAGGTCAATTAAATTTTCACTCCGAGACCTCGTATTACCATCGTTTTAGCATAGAAACGCATACAACACTTTTTGTGCCTTTATCCCGTTCAAATGAGAGTTTATCGATTACCAGAGTGTTCTAAATTGTCGTAAAATTGTCCTGACCCTTTCGATTCTCATGTCGGAGCCTTCAATAATTGCATATCGATCGAAATATGAGAGCTCAACATCATTCATCGATCATAAGGAGAAGTGAAACATCGATGGACCCCCTGCGCCATCTGTGATTTCCAGGTCAATTAAATTTTCACTCCGAGACCTCGTATTACCATCGTTTTAGCATAGAAGCGCATACAACACTTTTTTTGCCTTTATCCCGTTCAAATGCGAGTTTATCGATTACCAGAGTGTTCTAAATTGTCGTAAAATTGTCCTGACCCTTTCGATTCTCATGTCGGAGCCTTCAATAATTGCATATCGATCGAAATATGAGAGCTCAACATCATTCATCGATTATAAGGAGAAGTGAAACATCGATGGACCCCCTGCGCCATCTGTGATTTTCAGGTCAATTAAATTTTCACTCCGAGACCTCGTATTACCATCGTTTTAGCATAGAAGCGCATACAACACTTTTTTTGCCCTTATCCCGTTCAAATGTGAGTTTATCGACTATCAAAGTGTTCTAAATGGTCATAAAATTGTTCTGACCCTTTCGATTCTCATATCAGGGCCTTCGATAATTGTATATTGATCGAAATATGAGAGCTCGACGCCATTTTGGTTCTGGTCTGGACCGAGTTAAAAAATGTGCTTGAAAAATCCAAATTTTCAATGTGTCAGGACAATTCTTAGATGTGTCAAAGTTTCGGACAGTTTGGTCTAACACCCTTAAAAAAAAGTGTTGTATTCGAATCGATTGATTTGAAGGGTGTTTCACTTCATCTTAACGTTCGTTTAAAAAGAAAGATGTACGCACTTGGTGCAAGGATGTGATTATCAGGCACTCGGAAGGCGATACACTGTGAAAGAGATTCGCAAGTCAGTGTCGAGTTATCTCGAGCATGTTTCAAACCGGTCGAATAACTAACACGTTTATTAGATTACGTCGTGGGGTAATTACCATACGTCTAATCAAACGAGACCACATGACCAGGGTCGGCTTTGAATCAACAGGAGCCCCAGGTTAAATCATCTCCAAGGACGCATTCTATGGTTTAGTAAAAGACAGGTTTAATTTGTAAATATGAACAGAATAAAATGTGCCTTTTAATATTAAAAGATAAATGATTAAGATAGTGTCTACGAGGGTTTGAAAACATTTTCATATATATCGAACATCGTCATTTATCCATAGACTTTAAACGATTAAAATATCTCTTAACGTCGAAAGAAAAATAATATACTGTTTATGCGTGACTGAAAATAGTTTCTAATTAAAATAAGTTGGTAAGTTCTGTAACTTTGCGACGCATAGGTACGTCGACAAGGCTCACATAAACACTCCTCATCATTCCGAACTGTCTCTGCATCCATAATAAAATTGCAAATAGCTCGGCAGAGATACGGATAGACTCGGATAATATTCCAAAAGTTACGACACAGATTCCAATAATAAATTAAGGAGCAAAGTAAGATCATTAGCAATTGAAATTGCGACGCCTACATTACCTATTATATTTTTCAATAATCGTAGTCACCGGAGCTCAATTATACCAAAGAACTATATTCTTTGATTATACTTGTCTATATCATCGAAAGACACTCCCAACGCGCCACGTTTAGGACTCGCTGTCTTTCGCAGGTTCATGGTACTACGTTACTCCTTTCTCCTTGAATTTAGAATGAAAAATATTAAATCAATTAAAAGAAGACTAGTATTACTGAAATAATATACAACATCCAATGGAAATATCGAGAAACATTCGTACAAAGAACTATATTCTTTGATTATACTTGTCCATATCATCGAATGACACTCCCAACGCGCCATGTTCAGGACTCGCTGTCTTTCGCAGGTTCATGGTACTACGTTACTCCTTTCTCCTTGAATTTAGAATGAAAAATATTAAATCAATTAAAAGAAGACTAGTATTACTAAAATAATATACAACATCCAATGGAAATATCAAGAAACATTCGTAAAATGCTAAGGCAACGATCACCTTTATTTCGAGGTAATCGGGACTCACTTGTGGCAGGCTTGAAATAACTTCCGACATTTCATTCCAACCTCATATCTTACTCGTACAACGTTGCGTTCATGGACAGCCATAATTAATAACGATCGCAGCTGAACCTATAAACGAAAATAAAGACGGTTGAAACAAATGAATTAACACGGGAAACGCTTGAGTACGCATTCAGTGATCATAACCAAAGAATACAGTGTCGTGTAACCTAACCTTCTTATAGCACTGCCTACTAATATAATTATATTAATTATATTAGCAGTCAGTGCTTACAGTATATGTACGTCGTGTATTATTTCAGCTCATTACCTGAAGGATTTTGCACCTTTTCGTTATATACACCGACAACTTCTATAGATGATATATTTGTAGAAAAACAGAATGTAATGTCTGAAAAAAACACACATGTTCATACTAACTTAATTATTTACTTATTATAAGTTTTTAGGTCTATATTAAGAAGATAGAATACATTAGATTAAGGTTAAGAATACATTTCGAAATAACGTACCGTTCTATAAGATTTTCTGCATTTCTGCACTCTCTACTACATCGTACTGAATACCGTTTACCTCATATATTTCACTGTAATAATTGATTTCATTTGCCATCCTTGCTTCTTTAATTTGAATCTACACGGTTGGAATTTGAATTTGAACTACGCAACACGTTGAGCGTAGGTAGCGTAGAAAATTTGTGATACATAAAATGGTGACTGATCAGTTAACATGTTCAGAAAACGTCCAATTCAGCAGATGAGATCTATCCGATCACTAAACAGTTGTCTCCTCTGAATGCACCCAATGAAAACGTACGTATGTATGTACATACCTGAACGGATAGGTTCGGTTCAGGTAGGGGGCGTTCGCGACCGGCGCGATGGATAGGGGACTGGATTCCGCGGCGAAACTTCCTTTACCGTTTATTTCTATGACCAGTAGTTTTGGAGATACAACGGAAATAAAATGCTGCGCTCTGATTGGTCGGTTCTTTAGAAGGGCGTAACTCGGAAACTACGCGGCGTAGAAGAAAACGGAAAAGGAAGTTTCGATTCCAAAGGACGTCCGCCGTCGATCCCCTTGGGTCCCAACCTCCGGTACCTGAACGGACAGGTTCGGTTCAGGTAGGGGGCGTTCGCGACAATGGATAGGGACTCGATTCCGCGGCGAAACTTCCTTTACCGTTTTTTTCTATGACCAGTAGTTTCGGAGATACAACGGAAATAAAATGCTGCGCTCTGATTGGTCGGTTCTTAAGAGGGGCGTAACTTGGAAACTACGCAGCGTAGGAGAAAACGGAAAAGTGTGACGTAGAATGAGGTATTTTGACGTCATGATTTTGATTTTTGATGTTATCGAAATTGTGTTATCAGGGTCCTACATTTTTTAAAGCCATTTAAGGAAGAGTGGACATGTTTGAGATGTAGACCGAGGTATTTAGGCGTGAGGATTTTGATTTTTTTGACGTCATCAAATTTGGGGAGGATTTTTGTCAACACTCGTCATCGGTGATTCCTGGTCAGGGGAACGACACATCAGGAGGGAAATGATAGGGAGAGGGATGGGGGGAGACATGCCGATAACTTATCAATTGTTTCGATGAACGATCGCTGATAGCCGAAGAGTTAGTACGTATAGAATTTAGGAGACGATGAAATATAAAATCGCGATGGAGAATCAGTCGTTTCCGAGATCTAGGGATGTGCTGGTCATCTTTCTGCGGCAATCTCACCAAATAGACTCTGGTGACATTCCCCCAAAAAAGTTCCCCAGGATCCGGGATTAATTTCCTGTCTTTGTTCCGGTGATTGTTAATGTTAAATCGAGTGACTTAAATCTGGATGACGTTTAAAACCTTAAACTATGAAGATTAATGAACTTCTTAGTACTTGTTTCATCTTTCTGCGGCAATTTCATCAAATGAAACTCTTGTGACATTTCCCCCAAAAAGTTCCCCAGGATCCGGGATTAATTTCCTGTCTTTGTTCCGGTGATTGTTAACGTTAAATCGAGTGACTTAAATCTGGATGACGTTTAAAACCTTAAACTATGAAGATTAATGAGCTTCTTAGAACTTGTTTCATCTTTCTGCGGCAATCTCATCAAATGAAACTCTGGTGACTTTCCCCCAAAAAAGTTCCCCAGGATCCGGGATTAATTTCCTGTCTTTGTTCCGGTGATTGTTAACGTTAAATCGAGTGATTTAAATCTGGATAACGTATAAAACATTAAACTATGAAGATTAATGAGCTTCTTAGTAGTTGTTTTAACTCTTTGCGTGGATTTTTCTGCAGAAAAATCTGTATCCTGGATAGTGATAACTGATAGAGAATTGTTAATTACATTTCCAAGAATAGTGTTGATGTTCTTCAGATCAAAATTGAAATCAACAGGTCTGAAAGCTTCTGATAGGATTTGGTAGATCAGAGATTAGGTTTTTTTTCATATCGCATACAAGTCATCGATTAACCCTTTGGACACGGAGCCATTCCGACATATGGGCGAAATTCCCCTGACCGTGCAGGCGATATTGGACCAAACGTCGGACGCCTTTAGGCGCTCTTAGTAGTCAAAGAGTTAAATAATATATTTCTTCGTTTAAATGCATTTCTATTTTCACAGTGTAGAGGAAAACCTTCGATAAATCTCGATTTCGAGGTGTTTCTTCTTTTTCATATCGCATACAAGTCATTGATTAACCCTTCGGACACGGAGCCATTTCGACATAAGGGCGAAATTCCTCTGATCGTGCAGGCGATATTGGACCAAACGTCGGGCGCCTTTAGGCGCTCTTAGTAGCCAAAAGCTTAAATAAAATATTTTTTTGGTTAAATACATTTTTATTTTCGCAGTGTAGAGGAAAACTACCGATAAATCTCGATTTGGAGGCGTTTCTTTTTTTTTCATATCGCATACAAATCATCGATTAAGCCTTTGAACACGGAGCCATTTCGACATACTGGCGAAATTCCCCTGACCGTGCAGGCAATTTTGGACCAAACGTCGGGCGCCTTTAGGCGCTCTTAGTAGCCAAAGGGTTAAATAATATATTTCTTCGTTTAAATGCATTTCTATCTTCACAGTGTAGAGGAAAACCTTCGATAAATCTCGATTTCGAGGTGTTTCTTCTTTTTCACATCGCATACAAGTCATCGATTAACCCTTTGGACACGGAGCCATTTCGACATAAGGGCGAAATTCCTCTGACCGTGCAGGCAATTTTGGACCAAACGTCGAGCGCCTTTAGACGCTCTTAGTAGCCAAAAGAGTTAATAAAGCCTTAAAGGTCTTTTCTTATCGAAGATGGGGTTAAAAAATGATATCCAAGGTTCCGTTTTCCTGGAGCTAGAGTGCAGTGCGTGACCATAAGAGACCATAAGTTTGTCGCATCCATGGGGAAGATTCGTGATAATTTTTTAGTGATTCTGTTTATCAATTCCGTGCTGATTTATCAAGTGAAGGTGGACTCGGCATGCCGAGAGGTCCAGTTGTCAAGAGACTGCGAATCTCTTTGCAGTG
Source organism: Orussus abietinus (assembly GCF_000612105.2). Lineage (NCBI taxonomy): Eukaryota > Metazoa > Arthropoda > Insecta > Hymenoptera > Orussidae > Orussus > Orussus abietinus. Next base: position 7,046 of record NW_019394588.1, on the reverse strand, counting down.
CAAATCGTGATGGGGTAGTCTCTTGCGAGCTCAGAGTTGCAGTTTTACTCCCAGCTGATCCGTCATATGACATCTCGCTGCCAAAAGTCTTGCCAGTACTTGGTAAGAGAATAAATCCCCAGTATTCGGAATATCTATTGTAAAGATAACGAAGAGCTGTCCCTAGTAGCAGAAAATATTTCTCCTATATTTTCTATATATTTAACGAATATCGTCCATTTTGTAAATATTTGCCAGACATTTGAAATATTTGCAAAACGTTTACTTTAGAATATTATCTCTATAATATTTATATAATATTACCTCCACGTGTTTTCATAATATTTTTCTACCAGATATACAAAACGTTTCNATATATTAAATAATAAAATACAAAGACTCACCAGAGTAGGAATTCCCGACGTGGTCCTTAAGGGCCTCCGGATAGTCCTTGTTGGTGGTCGCCTCGACATCAAATGTGCCGAAAGTGAAGTCTTGTCTCTTCTTGATGAACTCCACCATGGATTTCATCATCAGCTGACATGTATGCCTCCCTGCCAATTGTGTCTGTCCGTTGGTCGCGTACAGTAGGTGCACTTTTCGCCACTCGTTTCTGCAAAATAAAATTGCAATGGATTCTATTAAAAAATGGGATTAAGGTGATGTCAAAGTGGGGTCGAAGAGGTTTTGTTTATAAAACTTTTATCCGAACTCGATTTACCGAATAGTTTGAAACTTTACAACGTTACTAGGGAGACTATAAGGAAGGTCCTGAAACTCATGAAATTTCAATTCTTTTCAAATTTTTTTATGAATATTTTAAAAATAGTTTGCAAAAAATGAAATTTCCCGTGTTTTAGAACCTACCTTAGGGTCTCCATATTCACGTTTTAAAGTATGAAACGATTTGAGACACCCAGTTCAGAGGTAAGTTTCATAAACGCCCATAAATGCAACTTTTATACCACCTTAAGAATGATTATTTGGAAAAAATTTGAAATTTCATGGGTATCAAACCTTTTTTATGGGTTTCATAATCACGTCGTAAAGCTTCGAACGATTCGGTACACCCATTTCAGAAAAAGATTTCATAAACGTCCTTAAACGCAACTTTCATACCACCTTAAGAATAATTCCAATCACGCCGCGAAAGGAGAAATTTTGTAATCGGATTTTCATTTTTTTATCTCGTAATCGGTTGCGTTTAGGTCAGACTAACAATAAGGAAGATCGACGGAAGCAAGTCTAAAAATGGCATAGGCCACGCGTTATCGCTCCTGTTATCATTGACATGCGCGATAACAGGTGTTATTTCGATATCCCTGCATTTGTAGTGGTCGAGCGACAATGACTGATCGCAATTCGATTGACTTGCAGTTTGAAAATGTATTGACTAAATCGTGATCGTGATCTTCGATACGCGTGTTAAGGTTGTCTTTCAACCCTTTGAATCGGAGTCATTTCGACATATGGTCGAAATTCGTCTGACCGGGCAGGCGATATTGGACCAAAGGTCGGGCGCCTTTAGGCGCTCTTAGTAGCCAAAGAGTTAAATAATATATTTCTTCGGTTAAATGCATTTCTATTGTCACATTGTAGAGGAAAATCTCCGATAAATCTCTATTTCGAGGTGTTTCTTCTTTTTCAAATCGCATACAAGTCATCGATTAACCCTTTGAACACGGAGCCATTTCGACATATGGGCGAAATTCCTCTGACCGGGCAGGCGATATTGGACCAAACGTCAGACGCCTTTAGTCGTTCTTAGTAGCTAAAGGGTTAAGCAAACTCGGTAGAGTTTCGCGCCACATACACTCAACGACAAAACAATTTACCGTCTAAATTCCTTTTCTTTGCACCGAATCATTCCACTTATCAGAAGAAACATTGAAATAGAGAAATGATGACGTCCGTATTTAATTTACTATTTAAATTCAATTTTTTACGCCACATTTATATCAACTTTTAAGGCGATGTCAAAGTGGCGTCAAAGATCTCGTTTATGAAACTTTCCTCCGAACTTAATGAACCGAATCATTTCAAACTTTACAATATGAACACAGACGCTATAAGGAAAGTCCTGACACTCATAAAATTTCATTTTTTATAAACTATTTTTAAAACACCTATAAAGAAATTTGAAAAGAATTGAAATTTCATGAGTTTCAGGACCTTCCTTATAGTCTCCCTATTCACGTTGTAAAGTTTCAAACTATTCGGTTCATTCAGTTCGGAGGAAAATTTCATAAACGATTGACCCCCCAGATTCCACTTTCATGCCCCCTTAATGAAAATTAATTATGTAGAAAAATTACCCACCGATCCATGATGGATATGAAAAATTTGGCGATGTCTCGAAAGGCCAAAATCCCTGTCCTCGTTGTCATGAAATATTCGTCTTTGCATTCCTTTTTTCTCTCCGTGAAGTCGAATGTGAAACCGCCTGTAGTAATTAATGGAGCTCCCATGAACTTCACTGCTCTACCCACGACCGCTGAAAAAGGAATAACAAATTGTTAACTAATTCCATTATGTCATATTAAGGTGAAATGAAATGGTAATTCTATGTATATGAAACGTCAAATTGTTTATAAAGCGTAATTCTATGTATATGAAACGTCAAAATGTTTATAAAGCGTAATTATATGCATATGAAACGTCAAAATGTTATAAAGAGTCATTCTATGTATATGAAACGTCAAAATGTTTATGAAGGGTAATTCTATATATATGAAAAATCAAAATGTATATAAAATGGTAATTCTATATATATGAAACGTCAAAATGTTTATAAAGGGTAAATCTATGTGCATGAAACGTCAAAATATTTATAAATGCTTTCTCCAAACTTCGCGCACCTAATCATTGAAAGTTCATCTTAAAAATAATGTTGAAAAATGAAATGTCTGACACTCGTCGTGTGACCCCTTAACGATTATTAGTACGTTGTAATTTTATAGAAATATAAAATATAAAGAATATCTTACCGACACAGTAATCACAGGCAGGACCCAAGAAGAGATGAACGCAATTAGAGTAACTATCGATTGCGCCGATTTGAGCGTATGTCGCATCGCAATGGTCGTCTTGTGGCAAAAATGTTAATTTCAGCCAATGAGGAAGAAGACCGCGAGATCTGGTTTCATAAACTGCCAGATCTGTCAAGAGAAACATTTTAAATGATATTTTCTTTAATGGCCACTACGTTTTAGTATAAAGTACTCAGACAGCACAACAACGACTAAAAGACGTCTGAAAAGCATCTGAAAGAGGTCTAAAAGACGTGTAAAATGCGTCTGAAGGAGGTCTAGAAGACGTGTAAAAAGAGTCTGAAAGAGGTCTAGAAGACGTGTAAAAAGCGTCTGAAAGAGATCTAAAAAACGTGTAAAATGCGTCTGAAAGANAATGTGTTTCAACGTGTTGCAAACGCCCAAAAACTCGCTACAATGTGTTGCAAACGTAAAAAAATCGCGCTGCAATGTGATCCAATGTGCTGCAAACGTCCAACAACGCTCTGCAATGTGTTTCAACGTGTTGCAAACGTTCAAAAACGCGCTGCAATGTGACTCAATGTGCTGCAAACGTCAAACGACGCGCTGCAATGTGTTGCAGCGTAAATCAACGTGTTGCAACAATGTTGTTCACAGGTTCACGCATCCCTTTTCACTATTCCCCCCGTAGGTGCATCCGTCCGTGCAAGCCGCGGGCGCGGGATTCAAACTGAGAGGTGGGAAACTCGGGGTCCCAGTTTGCCCCCCCCCCCAGCGACAGGTGCCGCGCGCATGCGCGGCCTTTCCCCTGGACCCGCGACCAACCACCGGCGACCGTGTCTCGCGCGCGACTGCCGTCTACCCCACCACCCGCGCGGTCATTCACCGGCGAAGGTCCATTCATGAGTAAGACCTGCGCGTGTGGGCGACGCCGTACACACAGGTGCGCGCGCACCCCTTCACACCCAGTCAACCCCCGTGTTACATGGCCTTGGGGATGCGCTCTGGTATAATGTTATCTTCAGCGACTGAGATAACTGATTCATTTAATCGAAGAAATATACCGAGAGTTAAAAAATTATTATTTGACTTTGATAAATGGAAATTTATTGGATAGGACGTTTCTTTGGGGTTGTGAGGGTTATTAAGGTGGTATGAAAGTGTGATATATACGTAGTAAAGAGTCAAAATATTTATAAAAATTTATTTAACATCGAAAAAAAATATCTTTTTTCGATTCTTGTTCGAGATGGATGCAAATTTTTTATCGAAAAATGAAATTTCACGAGTGCAGGGTTTGGAGAAAAGTTTTATAAATATTTTGACTTTTTGTTATGGATCATATCACTATTTCATATCACTTTAACAGAGGCAGTTGCGTTAGAATTTTAATCTTTCATTTGAGTGATAAGAGATCGTTTTGGGTTCATTTAATAATTATTGAACTAACAAAATATTTCTTTAGTTCGATGACAGTTTTTTTCTCGGTGCAGTGTTATTATTTTAACGAAAGTTAATGTGATAAGAGATCGATTAATCGAAAGACAAATTGTGTCATTCATACTTTTATGTGTAAACAATTGAAAGATGGATAATGTACAAAAAATGTATCTGAAAAATGATATCACTAACTTTTGATTATGTCAATGTAGAAATAGCTGTTATTTAACGAAATTTAGAAACAATAACGCACTGGAATTACGAATTTAATAAACTAACAAAAGTAGATATTTATCAAGAATCCTGAACAGGTTTTTCGAGAATAAATTAAAGAAATTAAAAGACAAAGAGAAAAATTAAAGAAATTACAAGACAGAGATGAAGATTAAAGAAATTAAAAGACAAAGACGAAAATTAAAGAAATTACAAAACAGAGATGAAGATTAAAGAAATTAAAAAATAGAAATGAAGATTAAAGAAATTAAAAGGCAAAGATGAAGATTAAAGAAATTAAAAGACAAATTGTTGCGAATTTACACTTTCATGTGTAAACAATTGAAAAATTAATAATGTACAAGAAATGCATCTCAAAAATGATATCACTAACTATTGAATATGTCAATGTAAAAGTAGCCATTATTTATCGAAATTTAGTAACAATGTCTTGCACTGGAATTGCGAAATAAATAAACTAACAAAACTAGATATTTATCAAGAATCCTGAAAAGGTTTTCCGAGAATTCCGATAAACTTCCGAAATTCGTATCATTCATATCTCTGTCAATCGTTTCATTGATTAATCGAATTTCCAATCAGCGTCTCTTATCATTCAAGTTCAGCATGATAATAAATATTTTGGCAGTCGGTAAAGAAGACCTATGCTTTCGCTTCGGCTTTCGTTGAAAGGAAGCGACCCTTTTTACCATCTGTGATAAGAAAACTTCCGAGCTGGCCCATGATAATGCAGGGAATATCTTTACCCTCGCGTTATCAATAATTATTAATAAATAGCACTTAAATTATATGCTTGTCAGGAATACATGTCCTGATAAACAAATGCATGTCCTCAACAAATAAAAAAAAAAACAAGTGGAATGAACTTTCCAATAAACTCGTTAACCTAATCTCTCCTATTGTTAACATGTATCATATGACAACAGTTAAATTAGTTATACTGCTTATTTTATTTTTATTTTTTTTTATTTAAGGTCTATTTTACCAGCTTAACACAATAAATAATGAAATTAAAGTTCAGCCTCTAAAATCTGCGAATCTATAAATGATTGTATTAGAACAATTGTACGCGTGATATTATGAAAAACTATGGTAAGAAAAATTATATCTGCACATCTGGTTTGAAAACAATAAAAAGGAAATGTAAAAAGGGTACCTTGATATAAAGGTACGCACAGAGAGAAATTTTTATTCCAATATGTTCCGTAGAAAACAATAAAAAAAATGTAATAAAGGTACCTTGATATAAAGGTACGCACACAGAGAAATTTTTGTTCCGATATCGTCTGTTGGAAACAATTAAAGAAAAATGAAAAAGGTACCTTGATATAAAGGTACGCACACGAAGAAATTCTTGTTATATCTTTCGTTGAAAACAATTTGAAAAAAATGAAAAAAGGTACCTTGGTATAAAGGTACGCGCACAAAGAAATTTGTATTACAATATCTTCCGTTAAAAACAAGTAAAAAAAGAAAATGCAAAACTAGTACCTTGATATAAAGGTACGCACACAAAGAAATTTTTATTGAAATATCTTCCATGTAAAACAATTAAAAACAAAATGAAAAAGGTACCTTGATATAAAGGTACACGCACAAAAAAATGTTTGTTCCAATATCTTCTGTTGGAAGCAATTTAAAAAAAAAATGAAAAGAGGTACCTTGGTATAAAGGTACGCGCACAAAGAAATTTGTATTACAATATCTTCCGTTAAAAACAAGTAAAAAAAGAAAATGCAAAACTAGTACCTTGATATAAAGGTACGCGCACAAAGAATTTTTTCTTACAATATCTTCCGTTGTTATTCGCAACAAGGTCTTTCGATAATGGGGCTAGTAGCACGAAAGACGTATCAATATAACTTATCAAATCGGCTTATCAATTGATCGGTTGACGTAAAACACATTCCTTGCGGACCTTCCTCGAAATATATCCTTCTAATTGATTACGATTGAATTATCAATTCTACCGCGACTACGCATTTTGCAAAATTGCAAAAGTAACAATGCTCAAAATGCAAAGCTTTACAATCAATGCCCTTGAAAAGACGTTCATACTTAACGTGAAATAACATTTTACATAATTTAGGATGTACCAATTAAAGTGAAGTGAAACCCTTTCAAATCAGACTCATGAAATTTAATATTCGCGATATGAAAGCATTATTTACTTATTTCATTTGTTTCGTTTATTTCATTTATTTCATTTATTTCGTTTATTTCGTTTATTTCATTTGTTTCATTTGTTTCATTTGTTTCATTTGTTTCATTTGTTTCATTTGTTTCATTTGTTTCATATGTTTCATTTGTTTCATTTGTTTCATTTGTTTCATTTGTTTCATTTGTTTCATTTGTTTCATTTGTTTCATTTGTTTCATTTGTTTCGTTTGTTTCGTTTATTTC
>NW_019394587.1:28892-69217 GCF_000612105.2 Orussus abietinus | reverse complement strand
TCTTTTCTAGGTCGCCGCGCATGCCCGAACGGTTCCCGAAATAATCCTCGCTGCACAGGGGCTCGCATTCGCCACCTGACCCGTTACAATATATATATATATATAAAATCCTGCTCGTGCATCGGCTCGCGCATTGGACTGAGACCGGGAGGCCCATGTCACTTAAGAAAAATAGTAAAGATGTCATTTTTTTATTAGACTCAAGCAAACGAGAGCCACCCTGTTTCGATCCCGCGACCCGCCGACCCCGAGAAAATGTAAATAAGGCAGCGGGGACCGGGTACTTTAAGTCACATAAAGTATATGATAGGGAAAGGGGACTCCCGCGATAACCGACACCACCCCTGCACGTGCGAGGTCATAAATTCGGTTCAAATCTTAAACATTTAGTCTTCCTAGAAAAAGAACGTCAAACTCCCTCTCCTAACAACATTTTTCCTAAATTTCCCTACTCCAAGCCAACTCCTCCAACCAAAACTCCCAAAATCCCACTCATCCCCCGAAGTCCTAATTTTTCCAACTCCTCTTCCAAGTAGAACCCTCCAAATCCCACTCTTATACATTTTACACAATTAACAATTTTTCCAACTCCCACCACTCCAAATTCCTCCAATAGGAATTTGACTTCTACCTCTACCCGAATTTTGGGCCTCGAGCGTCAGGGGGGGAAATCATATAAAAGACTAATGTTTAGGTAGCGAGCGTCAGTAAGTTAGAGTTACAAGATCGTCAGACGTAGGAGTTGGAGTTACAAAATCGTCAGATATAAGATCAGAAGACATAAAAGTAGACTCGCAGATCGACTCCAACTGACTCTATCTCATTCGACTTCACACAACAATTTCGGTTTCGATTTCGATGTAGCCATTTCGACCTTTTCGTCTACAACTGGATTCGTAGATCCACTCTCGCGCACTATTCGAGGAACTAACATCGTTCCAAGGACCAATTTTCAAGGTATTTAAGAAACACACACGCACATGCATACACACACACCCACGACTACTCTTGTATTAAATTCCTTTTTTCTAATAAACCTAGTACACTTCAAATCTGTTTCATCCTTCTTACACCTTCACCAGTAACGATAAGTTCGCGTAGGACTTGCTGAGGGGCACACAAAATTCCTATCTCCCCTTTTTCTTATTCTCCTCCTTAATCGTGAAGGAAGGCGCGGAGCCTTTGTGCGGCTCCCTTCCTCCCACCACTCCTTCCTTTCCTTTCCTCAAATCGTGAAGGAAGGCGCGGAGCCTTTGTGCGGCTCCCCTTCCTCTCACGAGCCTCCTATCCTCCTTTTCCCTTAATCACGAAGGAAGGCGCGGAGCCTTTGTGCGGCTCCCCTTCCTCTCGTGAAATTCTAATCCTCCTTTTCCCTTAATCGTGAAGGAAGGTGCGGAGCCTTTGTACGGTTCTCCTCCCTCTCACGAATCTCCTTTCCTTTTCCTAAAATAAATTCGAGTATTCTTTTCTTGTACCCATTTTCCCAGACGTAACATTACACCATTTAGCATTTTTAAATTTGATTTACAGATTTGGAAGCAGTGACCCTAAAGATCTGGTGAAATTATTTTTTCAAACAAAACTTTAACTGTTTTAACATTTTTTAGCCGCCATTTTACGTTTTAAAATTCTGTTGCCAGATTTGGATTCAGCGATCTCAAAAATGTATAAACCTCTTTTTTTCTTACAAAAATTGTACCATATTGTAATTTCCTGTCCGCCATTTTGAATTTCGGAATTTTGTTGTCAGATTTGGATTCAGCGGGCACGACTACCATGAGAAACTCATTTTTATAAAAATCCAACCATTTTTACATTTTTATCCGCTATATTGGGTCAGCCATGTTGAATTTCAAAATTCTATTACCAAATTCGGATTAAGCGGTTAGAAAAACCGCGATAAACTGTTTTTTATAATAATCCAATCATTTTGAAATTATATTATTCGCCATATTGCGTCCGCCATTTTGAATTTTGAAATTATATTATTTGACTTCACTTCGGCGATCTCAGAAACGCCATGAAACCTTTTTTCTATACAAATCCAATCATTTTAAAGCTGGGATGGTTATAGTTCTGTTTCGTTCCGCGGGAGCCGGTGTTGCATGTTGGCTGCCCTAAAACTATAAGACAGTCCACCTATCATGTCTGTGCGAGAAAATAGACTGTGACTGGAGCGACGATGATGATAATAGAACCACGATTCTGAGAGTGCTGAAAAACTTTACGATGCTATGTTTTCACGTAGGTACCAGCGGTCGGAGTCGGGTAGATTTTAAAAAATTCCTGATTTTTTTAGCTGATCAGACGTTCATTTCTTTTTCTATAGCAATGGAGAGAGTGGATTCCCATTTCACCCAATTCTGAAATCTCGATCCTTGGTGTTTGGAACCCTGTAGCGTATCGCTCGAGCTCAAGCGCGCAGAACGCGTTTCTCTCTCAGCACACGACGCTGAGTTTCTCGCCCAAAAATGTATTAAAATAACTGTACGGAGTTTCTTGATAAATTGATTCTACCTTATTCTACCTTAGCCTACGCGGGGTGGTAAGAGGGGAAGCCGGCCGGCGGCTCGTTGCCGTAGACGGGGCCACCTGGCGGCAGACTGTGGTCGGTGGTATCTAAGCGGCAACTCGGGATCTGTCCGTAGGAGCGGTGTCTCGGATGGACCCGTGTGACTCGGCAGCTCCTGAATCGGGCTGGGTCTCGATAGCAGTTTTCTGACGTCGACAGATCTGTCTGGGTTGTGGCACACACAGGCTCTGAGTTGTGTCTCACGAGAATCTTTTCCCTTCTTTTCGGGTTCTCTCCCTCCAGGCCTTCGGTTCCCTTTGGTTTCCTTTGGGCTTATTCGATACGGTTTGGCCGCACTTGCGCGAAGGTCAGGTCGTCTCGCCGGCTCGCACCGCGCGGTGGTGTGCTATTTAAATGCGGGTGACGGGGAGCCCGTCACAACAAAAAGATTGTATTTACGTCCAGGGAATTTGAATAGGAAAAGGAAATAAGCAAGTAAAGATTGCAATGGACTCTTTTTAGACCAAAGCACAAGTTGGATGGTTAGACAGAGTCGTATCTTCTGTATTGGCTAACGTAGATGCCGAGCATCTCATGCAGTATTCGTTGAAACGTTTGGATGGAATCCAGTTCCTTTGAAATATTATTGTATTCAAAAGCATTGGCACAAACGCGAGTAACTTGTTGTTAGAAGTTGCCCAAAGACGAAAGAATGTTATCTACTTAAAGGATTTAATTAGCTCTGATTAGCTCTGAATTTGTGGCTTCAACTTTTATAGCCAATAAGAACATTCAGTCAGCATAGAATCTACGTAAATTGCAATGTGATAGACACTGATAGGAAGTTGCTAAATGCAAGACGGACGATCGTGTTATGCTGCGGTGCTTTGAGAGTTCAACGAGCTTCCGTATGTACCTTATAGTCATGTTTTTCAGCACTCTGTCAACCACGTATAATTTCGTAAAGGGAGATTCATATATCTGAAGTGAATTTCCAGAAATTTCGAAACATACAAAAGTGTTGTATATGCGTGTGAAAACCGCCAATATGCCCTCGTGCCCAACAGTTGATATGGAGGATGTTTCATCCAAATACGTAAGGGTGATTTCCCCCATCAAAGAAAAAGTTTCTGCTCGAACTAGATTATAAGGTTTATTTATAGGATTATAGGTTAAATTATGCCGCAGTCTATTAATGGACTCATTATGAATGTAGAGAAGCGGAGCTGATAATTAGTATCAGTTTCACCACAAACGAGTTTAGGCGCAGAACGTATACCATTAGACACATCGGTTGTGGCATCCTTTCATATTGGATATATTGATACGCACTAGGGTGTATGTAACCGTGAGACTGTGCACAGAGGTTACTCGCGATATCTGGGATTGAGTTCGCGTTCCACTGGGATGGAAAAGAATTACTCAACTCTGTGGCTGTGGTTTCTACAGTTAATTTCTTCCAAATTTTAAAAAAGTTCTGGGATCTCCCTATTATCCCGAAAGCGAGATCTACCGTAAACTATGTGCGATAAAAAGGGATGCCTCTGACTTGTCCAATAACCGTTTCTTGTTACGTAGGCCATTTCGTACCCTCGAGTCTAGGAACAACCGTAGTCCGATCACCGGAAGCTAGCCATGGAAATCCGAGTACAGGCACGCGATTAGGAATCACTTACGAAAGGATCCGAAACCAGGGTTCCTGGTACGGCAAATTCATCGACTAACACGACCCCAAAAGTCATCGAGCGACACAAGGCCAGCAATCTGATGACTATGCAGCGCATCAGAAAGCCCCAGAAACACCATCCTTGCCTAAGCCCTGGGACCTCCCACCAATCGGAACATCTTGCCAATAAAACCAGCAATCGGCAAGTTAGCAGGGCCTTTTGCTATAAGTTAATCACCGTCAACGTTAGTCGACGATCTCGAGTAGTCTGCGGTATTCCGTTCCTACCGAGTCAAAGATCGAAACCGCCGGACTCCCTGCTGAAGATCACCTGTATCATGAGTTGCAGCAGTGCTATTCGGTAGTCCTGCGATCCAAGCGCATCGGGCCAGGAAAAGACGGTGGTACCGTGACTTTCGTTAGACGGGAGGCTTCTAGAAGACCTCCAACCATAGAGCACGCCATGGGCCGAAGGTGTTCATGCGCAGTCATCCGGCTGGGTCGATCAAACAAGAGTGTCACTGAATTTAGCCACTGATCAAGCCAGGTAGATGATCTTTCGCAACTCGACCTATCTTCATCTCCTGTTCTAATCTTACTTCATTAATCCCATCTCCGATCTAATCGAATACTAATCGCTGTCGCGAATTCTAAGCCTAGCTCCGATTAACCGGATAGAATAAGATTGCGTTAACTTCTGTCTCGAACATCTGAGCTCGAAATCTCAGTATCGCGACAGATTAGATTCACACGTAGCTTGCCATTCAAGCGGCGAATAATCCCCGCATCAGCACTCCACGCGTTCAGCAACCTGCAGCCGCTAAAGCGCGCTATCGTGACACCCGAACCGCCGCGACGCAGAAGTAGAGCAAACCCAGAGAAAATTAGGTCAAGACACCTTGACTGTCCCTGGCAGCTGATTATAACGAACCGTTACTGACTGACAAATACAGTTCAGTCATATCATATTTGACCACCTTGCCATTCATTAAGATCCTCCTCTGGTCCTCACTTCCCGCAGATCCCACCAAAGGGGTTGATCGAGCTGCTCAGGTCATCTCCTCACAAAATAATAAATTCGTTACACAAGAATTCAAAGTAAGCCCTACCCGAAATTCCCAGGCCTCGCGTTCGCTCGGACGCCACGTAGCACTCCTATTCTTTGTACCCAAATGATACTGTTGCAAAACGATTTGTGGCGAAGTGAGTTTCTTCCGCTGACGTCTGGGGTCGAGGACAGCCCTTGTTAAGGCGATCGAAATTTAGATGTTTGATTTGTAAAAAAATCCTGTAATTGATGCGAGACAGCCGGATGATGGTGTGAGTATGTGAGTGAATAAGCATTCTGACATGAAACGCTTGCGGGTGGTGCACGTGCCTAGTGGGTCCTTTATGAGTCTGGAGAAATAGACCGCCTTTCTCAACCTGTTTCCTTCCTTCTGGTCCTATTTCTGTTCTGTATTTCCCCCTGGCCAGTGTGGTAATCAGAATGTATGGAATAGTACAAAAAATCTTGTATTTGAATTTAGTTTCTAGTAGGATATTAGGCATAAAAATTAAAGTAAAAGTTTTTACGGCACGTGGTTTTATTCGTGGAATGTTTATCGCACGTCATGTACTTCATGATATTACTATTCCATGCGGTGCCGACGTTTTTGTTCAATTCTCAATGTCAAGGCGTATTCTCCTTAATTAATTCAACTATACTTCATTTTACAGAAAACCGTCTTTATTTTGGAATAGTATTTACTTGCAGAAAATGTATGTTTTCTTAATATTTGTATTGCAGAAATCCAAATGTGGCAGACCACCACAGCAGAAGCGAAGTGACTATGTCAGCGAATAGAGAAAGAGGTCGATTTCGAAATCTATCTTGGGATCAGTACGACCCAGTTCATCAGAAATACTTAGAAATCGGTAAGTTTTTATATAAACAAGTGAATGACGTACATTAAATGAATAACGAACGGAAGAAGCATTGGTTGCGAACATTATCAGACTTCTATAAAAAATAGAATTCTAGGTGAATTGAGTACATTTTTCGGTAAAGTTATTAATCTCTATTACCAAGGATCCCCTTATTATAGTGTCTTCAAGGATTTTATGAACTAAAGATGTTATGCATTGTAATGGTTATATAGAATGCAAGACGTTGTGGTTACGTGCGAGGGGGGGGGGGGGGGGGGTGAAAGTACAGACGAGAGCATTTTCGATATTTGGGCTAAGATCATCCATATCTGTGTAAGAAATTTGAACTGTCGAGTGCATCTTTGTTCTCCTGAAGATGGGAATATAAAACACGCTTTCTCAAATGCTGCAAAAGAAAGAACAAGTGTTTAAATAATTGATGACAATATGAAAACCGTCAAGCATTCATTAAAATTAACCCGACATTGATTGCCGATAACTGCATAGATACAGCAATATCAAGGGACACGGACGGTATAGGCTCAGTAAAGTATATTCAGTATCGATTGCAAATTTTGGCGTCAAATAAGCGTTACGTCTAATTGACTGTAAGTATCGTGCAGACATGCGATTTTCATTAAATGCCTAGTACTCCCTGTAACGGGCGATTTGGGAGCGCTTGCGCGTCTATACAATCGGCAGCAATCGACGCGTGCGCGATTGAAGAATAATCCGGCGGCGAGAAGAGACCGAGCAGTAGGCTGCGAGACTCCCGGAGGCCGCGAGTCAAAAATGATAAGAAAGAATAGATTTCAGTTCCAATTCGGACAGTTGATTAGATTGAAGACTCCTAGCATTTAGCCTACGAAATTATATGCGAAGATAGTTAGGAAGAGGGCCGGAATAACCCGGAATCCGATTCCACTTTATCAAATGAAAATTGCAGATAGATAGCAAAACCCAATCCATTCGTGAGTACCTGCGGTCTCTGCCACCTTGGTAACCATCGCATCCCTTACTATAATTACCTTGAACCTTATCCCTGGACTGTGCTACGGCAGCTCCTCCCACAAACGTATCTTTAGATCGCGAAGAAAAGGAAAGAAAAGAAAAAGGGACCTGTACCTTTGATTGACGAAAGTCACTCGTAAATCGAAGTAAGTTCATACAAAAAAAAAAAAGATTCAAAAGACGTGTGAATCCGTACCTTCGGCTTTGTCAGTTCGACAACCCTAAAGCAGGCACAAAAACAATTAACGATGGCGCAAGACAGCTCGGGCTCTGTTATGGTGACCGCCCACGATCTGCGGAGCTTTCGCAGTTGTGATAGCAGAATCGCGGGATCAACGAGTGAATTAAGAACCAACTCACTAAAAGATCCTACCGAACCTGAAAACCCTACGCCAGCTGATATCCGAAGTTGGATAATTTAAAATAAGTTGTTACTAACACCTGTAGAGCAAAGCTTCAGGAACCAAATAAGATAATCAAATTCCTTTAAAGAATCGAGTACTTATTGAAAATTACGCGAATAACCGGATTCCGAAATACTATGGACCTGAGCTAACCACACACATTCTCACCCACACCTTGAATATACTTTTTATCCTGATTGGATGATGAACATCTGGCGGACTCTTGTGAGATAGACCGTCAGTCTGAGAGATCACTTTCTATCCAAAAGTCAATCCTCAGATAAACGAAAACGATCGATGAATTGCCAATCGAAGTTAATTAAGGAATCTCGGCGCGTTCGAGACATCGAAACACGAACTTGACTTGGAATCTCGGTCTCGATCAACTGAGCGACCGAAACCGAGACATTGTTTGCACGGCGCGAGACATCGCGAGCCTTCTCTAATTCGCATGCCTGCCTCTCTCTTACTCGGGTCTTCGCACCTCGGAATCCATCCATCCGGAGCATTTTGCATCGCCTAAACCATACCATTACAACCCTTAATAAGAGTTTACAAGATTTTTAAAATACATTGAAGGCACTATTCAATTTTTCTCGTTTATTTGAGACCAAAATTGCTGTAATACATAACGGCATTCAGGGGATATGTTTTGATGTTTCATTACTGTACGGACTTTTTTGGGATAATTTGGTACTTTCGCATAAACGAGCGGATGATCGAAGCAGGGAGCAATAAAGATGGGAGTCGAAACAATGCGAACAGTTGGATTGTGTGGTGTGTGCGGTGGGAGAGAAACGCGATAGTGTAATAGCGCATTGTATTTGCGTTTCTCCTTAAATCCTAGTCAGGGAATTGTTAACCACTCCCACATTAACGTCAAAATTGTTGAATTCAAACATCGTTGCCGTCTCTCTGACGTATAAATCTAAATGGAAACAAAATCGTCACTCATGAGACGACACATACAAAGCCTGTACGTTTGTCAAGGTGGACATTTAATGGACTGGTAGCTTAGGATGGAAGAAGATAAAAAGGTGTTCAGACTATTCATGAAAACGAGTCTTGAAATGTTAAGATAAAGTTAAATCCCGTTTCTAATTTGAATCGATTATAAATTTGGAAATAGTAAACTAAATGGATGATTTTTATTATTTGAACAGAAATTGGGTCATTTTGATGCAATATCAAGGAAGATATATCTCGTTCAAGTAAAATAATTTACTATGTAAACTGGAAATCAGGAAACTCGGTATAGTTTTGTGCCGAAAACATTTAAAAGCCTGCACGAACGATACCGAATACTTAACGTGAAAATTCGGCACATCCATTCGACAAATACATATTTCTCAATTAAGAGCACTTATTGTGAAGCCATGTTTGGCACAATGAAAGTACATTCCTTTCTGAAGAGCCTGTAATTGTTTCAGATTTTCCACGTCATCCGCTATGCGTTACGTTAATCTGTAAATATCTAAGGTCACGTTTCACTCACTTGACGTATTCAACATCATCTTCTGGCTACATTCCTTTCGTCCCAACCGCATTCCTCTAAAATTCCATTGAGTGGCCGCACGCGGCGCCATGGTAAACTGCCGTCGTACGTCAGGCCGGAGTCCACTAAACGCGTCGGATGTCAAAGTGCTCAACTCTTTTACCTTTGTAAATAATTAAATTTTCTTCCGATACCAGTTTCAATATTAACTCTTGTAATTATATTTTCTTCCGATAGCAGTTTTAACTCTTTTACTTTTGCAACAATTAAATTTTCTGCCGATGACATTTTGAACATCAACACTTTTTTACTCTTGCACTTTTATTTTTGCCGATACCAGTTTCAACATGAGCACTTTTACTTTTGCAAATAAGTGAATTTTCTTCCAATATCAGTTTTAACATCAACTCCTTTGCTTATGCATATATCTAAATTTTCTTCCGATTATAATAACATTGATACTTTTAGCATGGTACTTTACTAGTATCATCCTATCATAGTGTAACGATAAGACTCGAGGGCGCGAGTTAGGTGGTGTCCTCGCGTACCGCGGTCCACATTCGGGTCTCTTCCCACGACAGTGGCCCGCTCGGAGCGTTTGAGTATGCCCGAGGGATATGCCTGGATGGAGTAGAGTATTCTCAGGTTTTGGTAACAATAATAAAGTTTATTTGATGTACGTCGGTTGCCGGTCGGCGTCAGTTGCTTGAGGTCTGAAAGTAAAACATTGGGAGTAGACCGGATACAAACGGGATCGTACTTAATGCTAATTGTTTACAATATGAATTAGATGTTAGTTGCGGTGATGATTCTAATCCTATTGTTCGAAATCCCGGGTCGGAGAGGCGACACGATATACAAGTTCGGCTCGTGTCGTCTCTTGTCAGAATTATTTTCGGAGATGCGAATTCGCGCCTATAGTGATTCGAGGTCTCGTCCTGCGAATCGAGTCTAAGAGTGTAGGCGGGTTTCTTCCCTTCCTACGATTCTGACTTCCTCTATTTTCCCGGGTCTCTTATAGTGCCCGGGAGGCTCGCGCGCTTGCGAGAGAGCGCGGGCCGTGGGTTGTCGCGCTTCGGGAACCGGTCGCCGGGTTGCGGGGCCGGCCGCAGTGCTGTGCGAGTTGTGTGGCTTGGCATCGGGCGCCCTGGTCCGAGGCACACGGCTCGTTACAATAGTTTTCATATCCATCGACTTTTAGGTTGGTAATTTCTGGTATCAATCCTTCCAAACAAACATATTGCTTGCATTTATATGAGATTATACAGTTCATTCATACCTTTCTATTAATACCTAACTGTAGTTACATTGGAACTTTTTGTATGCAACTTTACTGGTATTGTTCCTTCATAGTATTACCATCGATCGACACTTTTAGTTTTGGGTTTCTGGAGGATCATTTCAAACAGATTTTGTAATGGTCTGCATTCTTCCCGAGCTTTTTCACCGGGATAGATGTAGCCTTTTAGGTTTCTAGCCTTACGATTCCTGAGACTTGAGTTTAAGTTTACTCTATTTTTCGAAAAATTTGAGACTGTCGATAGAGCGAGATCGTTCCACGAACGAACAACCGAGCGCGTCAATATTTTGAGAGTCCGGAGGCCTACCGACCGAATTCGGTTTCACCGACTTGTTCTATCGTCAGGTGTTCCGGAGTCGACCCGTTTAGCACGAGTGTGACGATTTAATTTTCCGGGAATTTTCGTCAATTTTAGGACCGTTTTAATTACATTAGGGGCAGTCCTAGTTCAATTAAAGGCGCTTTCTTTATTTATGCTTCGAATTCCCGGAAAGGAAAGGATGGGAAATCGCCAGATACATTCTTGTTTCTTTTTTGCATTGCAAAAATAATTTTAACCGTTTTTTTTTTAATAAAAAATGGAAATCAACTATTTTTGCCAAATATGTGAGTACTTTCATTTTAATAAATACTCAAATCAGATATTATTGCCAAATTGTACATTTTGTTCCACATGATACATGTACATCTATTCTAAAAATTATATTACTACTTAAGATCATGTGTCTATGAAAATATACAGTTCTCTATTTTCATCTAACCAAATAAAACTTAAAACTAAATCTGATAAAATAAGAAAAATTAGAAACTCAATCTGACAACAACATTTTATTTGGCGAGCATCCGAATTGTACTCATTGGACATCTCGTCAGTATTTCAGTGCTCGCCAAATAAAATGATGTTTTCAAATTATGTTTATAATTTTTTTTCTATTTAATCAGATTTAGTTTGAAGTTTTATTTGGTTAGATGAGAATAGAAAACTGTAGATTTTCATAGACACATGACTTCAAGTGATAATATCATTTTTCGAATAGATGTACTTGTATTGTGTGGAACAAAATGTACAAATTGTCAATAATATTTGATTGGAATCCTTAATAAAATCACCACAGAAACACCGTCGGTGTAAAGAAATTTGCGCCAAATACATCCAATTGGAAAAGTAGATTGTACAAAGCCGTCCAGATACGTGTAATGGGTGTTATATGCAGAATAAAATTTTACAAAAATATACCTATAAAGGAATAATTCAGCGTATAGCTGTAATGAATTTTGCTAAACCCACATAGTATGTTATATTTAAAACAAAATATATCTTAAAAGTAAAAGAAATATTTGGCGAGTTTTATCGATTATTCGTTTTGCACATTTAAGCAATCGTACTGGATTCGAGATTTTTGTGTGTGTGTGTGTAGAAGTTTCGAGTGTAAGTAGTATTGTGGAGCTCGCCAAATTTTTTTTTATTTTTAAGATATATTTTGTTTTAAAGGTAACATACTACGTGGTTTTAGCAAGATTCATTACTGCTATGGGTTGAACTATTCGTTTATGGGTTGTGACCGGGTGGCCCAAAATCCACACGTCACAACCCCATCCCCTCTGGGGGAAGACCGATCCCGGTCTGACCCATACGGCCCTCCGGCCAGCGGCGTGCCCGCCAAGGCGTGTCCGAATATCCGACCAACAACAAAATCTACTCAACAAATTCTACCCAACAAAATGACTTCGCCCTTTCCAGGCGAACGAAATTCCAAACTTAGGGTTGCGTCGCGCGTTTATTCGGTACTATCGTGGCGTCGACTGGGCGTTAAGGCTCCTTTAATAATTACAAAAAAAAAAATGAAAACCGAAATTCAGATTCACGTGGGAGACTAATAAGGGTCAGGTATTAGGAAATGAATGTAGACGGTTACCTTGGGAGAACAAATATTTATCCCTTGCAGAGATACAGACAGTTGGGCCATAGGATAGAAAAGGAGTTGGCCTCCAAAAGAACAAAAAAATTGGTCCCATACGTGGCTACGCGAGGGGATCGTTGCCTCCAGAGAAAAGGAAACTCCTCGTACTTAACTTCAGAAAATAGAAATGCTTACAACTAGACAATTAGAGAACTAGAAACTTAGATAATTAGCAAATGGTACGACTAAAGGCAGTGAACATTACAGAAAACCAAAATACTTATTACCGCCGGTAACCAGAAAAAAAAACTTAAACGAGAATGTAGACAACTAGATAATTATGAAAACAAGAAACGCAGAAAACTCAGGTATTCAGAAAATAGGAATGCAGAAATGATACCAGAAAACACGACTCGGACCTTGCGTCTATTAATACCGTAACTCTTAGGAAAGAAAAAGAAAAGTCCGCCTGTTTGGGTCCGGGTCTTCATGATGCGGGCCGGTCGCCTCACTTAAGGATGGGAAGACCGCGCTTCCGCATCCACTCCTCCCAGCCGGCAGCGCACTGCGGGCACTTTTTCACGGTGACGCCCCGGGCACCGCATCGGTAACAAAACACCTCCTGGGGTTTCGGGCACGCGGTGTACCGGTGCTCATTGCTCCCACAATTAAAACATCCCCTCCAGACGCGGGGTCAGTCAGTGGGGCGTCCATCGTTCCTAAGGAACCATCCATTGGTTCCTTAGAGGTGCCGCTTGGGATACGCATTTTCGCGGTTTCTGGAAGTTAATTTTCTTTTTCTAGAGGAAAATCAGACATAAAATTTTATGATCCCGAATATTGCCAGGAATATTCAAAGAATAGTCCAGCGAATATTCGGGAAAGGTTTATAGCTACGGTAACTTGGTTAGCAACCGAAACGACAACAGCGTCGACCTCGTAGAAGTCGCGGCTTTGTCGTCGCTCGCCGCTACGAGAGCCGCGTCGAGGAGGAAGACGACGCCTGCGCAGGGACGTACCTAACCGAAGAGGAGAGGACCGTACGTCGGGCCCTATGAGGGGAACCGGCCGACCCCGTCTTCGCCACCCTGGCGGCCCTGCCTGCGGGGGCGGGCCTTTGGTTAGCCCTGGCGGCTAAAGGTGGGCCGCCCGCAGGAGTTACAGGACTACCCGGACAGGAGCCGGGCCGGGGGACGGGGCCTGGTGATTTTCCCCGGTCCCGATCGGCACGGCGGCGGACGGATGCCGCGTTCTAGGAACGCCCGCTCGCGGCCAAGTTACGGCGACAGGGGGCGGGCATAAAGGGCCGGGCTCTTAATTGCCCGGCGCCCAGGACGCCGGACTTCCGGGCCAGGAGCCCGACCGGTCGTCGCCGAGAGACCCGGGCTTGCTGAGGTCTGCCCGGGTGGACCGGGGAAACCCGGAAGAAAATTCCAGGCGGCCGCTTAGGGAGTAAGCGACGCGCCAAGGGCCCCGACGGACCCACTATCGAATACGGGCCTGCCTCTAGGAACGCGTAGCGCACGAGAGGCGCGCGCGCCACGCGCCCCGCCGTCCCTGCCACCACCATCCCACCCCGCACGCGCCATCCATCAAGCGCCAATTAGCGCAGCGCGTTGCGCGACGATTTTGAAGATTTCGGCGACAGCGGAGCGCCTAGACCAATCATCGATCGGGATTAGGATTCTGGAGTGATCGCCCGGAGCCCTATAACCAGCCGGACACTGAGCGCTTCGACCTTCTTCGCCAACGGACCGTCGGACCGGACGCATCGCCTTTCCTGTTCTCTGGACCATTTCCTGATTCTCTGAGCTTTCCTGTTTTCTGGCATTCTCTACAACTTCGCTGAGACCAGAGGAAGCCACGTCGCAGCCCCGAGCCACCATCCCTGGGAGGAGCGAGGTGGAGGCACCGAGGTAGCCGGCGAGCGGCGGCAAAAAGGCCGATAAAGTAAGTGCCCGTTTTCTGAGTGCGCGGGGAGCCGGTTTTTCGTGAATTAGAGTCCCTCGCGGGTTATCGTATTTTCTGGCATCGGTCGCGAAGTAGTTTCGGGCGAAAGCTTTCCTTTTCCGTTTGATCGCGGATTCTCTGTTGTGCGGATGAAATATTAGCCCGGGTTATTAAGCGACCTTAGTTCGCGCCCGGAGGATCGGGTAGCGTAAGTCTCGTGCCGGCGGAAGGAAAGAATCGTGCGGGCGAGCAGCTTATTGGGGAAAATCGGGTATAAGTCTCGTGCCGGCGGCCGGAGTGATAGTCGCGAGGGCGGCCTCTCCGCGGTCCCGCGCGGGCGAGCAACCGAATCGCGCTCTTGGGGGGGTAGAGAATCCGCCGGGTAAAATCACAAAAGAAAAAGGAAAGTCCCGGTCGCGATTAGAGTTCGAGTAGAGTGAAGGCTCCCCGGGCTAGGGCCAAGCCGTTTTCCGAATTGTCCGCCATTTAGAAATTGTGATTGATAAAGCCATTTGTTCTCGCGTTCTCTAAGTACCGAGAAATTGTTCCCTTGATTATCTTTGCTTTTCGAGTTCGGGTAATTTTCTGCGAATTTCTAAGTGC
The DNA here is from genome assembly GCF_000612105.2 of Orussus abietinus. Lineage (NCBI taxonomy): Eukaryota > Metazoa > Arthropoda > Insecta > Hymenoptera > Orussidae > Orussus > Orussus abietinus. The sequence continues at coordinate 54,467 of NW_019394587.1, read as the reverse complement.
TAGTGAATTGTTGAGTCATTTTTGAGTGGTGTCGCGACATTTTTCTGACAGTGTCTTCGAGTTCCCCGCAGTCGGAGGCGAAGAAGCCGCGCGGCGACCGCGTGGTCGCCCGCGTCGCGTTCCGAGCGCGCAGGACGTAAGTCCCCGCGTAGTCTTTGTTTCGAGTAATCCGAGATGCCGAGTACCTTTTATCTTTCTGGCATAATTAACGTTTAAAAGCTCTCTATGGTTTTTCAATATCTCCCGTCAATTAATTAATATTTGTAATTGCGAATTGGGCGTAAACGTTTTTTGAGAACTTGGCGTAATATTTTATTGCGATTTTGGCTGCGATATCCTTATGCTCATGACACATGTTTTCCTGTAATGTATCTTAATTTTGTCTCTCTCTCTGAATTTTCTTATATATCTGATATATTTGTCGTCGAGCGAACAGGGAGCGAGTAATCGAGCCCTTCCGAAATTATTTCTCGTAGGCCACCAGTATAATTATCTTTGCGAGTAATCGAACCTAGATGAACTCTATTTATCTTAGACCCCAATTATAATTATTTTGGAAGAGTAATTACAAATATTTCCGAAATCTATTTTTATTAGGCGCGAAGGTATTAAAGTAGAATTTCGAGTCAGTGCGGGATTCTTTAACATTGAATTTTGGACTTTTAGAACCTTGTCGGGACAGTTAAGTTCGTCCAATTTATCGAGTACTCAGGCTCGATCCCATTCCCTAATTTGTGATTTCCTATTACCTCACCCCGCGTATTTCCTGATAATTTTCCTGAAGCTTGTAATTTTCTGAGAGCGAATTTCGCTTCGCCCTCAAACGAGTCGGTCCTATATCGCTCTGTAAATAGGACGGACTATTTTGGAAATCCATTCGAAATCAAATAATTTTTCTGTTTCAATTAAAACGTTATTTTTCCATTTATTTGAGCGTTGAATTATTGAATTGTCGGCCTGTCCTACTTTGCCTTCGTCTTTGTCCCTTTTTGTTTCGCGTTAGGATCAAATAGTGGTGTCACATAACCCGTAGTGTTTTGAGAAGAGGTCAGATAACTTTCCTTACCCCGCCCTCTCCGGATCTGGCGCCTGCGCTCTGAGCTAGCCGGCCGCGCCGCACCGGTCGCCCGAGCCAAGGGCCGGCCGAGAGACGTTCCATATAATTTGAGATTTTGGGGACTTTGAGAGATTTTGTGGCGAGTTTTGGAGAATCGGCCTCCGTGGGAGGCCTGGCGCCCAACCTTTTTGTGTGATTTGAGGAAGCGGCTTGGAGAGTGCCCTGATGGACTCCTCGGACTCGCGAGTCCGCGCTTCGGGTAGCCTCTCGAAGGGTCCCGGTGGGCTTCGGGAGGTTGCATCTTGGTGGGGGGGAACGGTAGTCTCTCGGCAGGCCCCGCTCATAGCGACCGGCCGAAGGTGATGTGCGCAAGAGGCCGAGGAGCAGCGGGCCTTGGCACGGGGTAGATAGACCCCGGTAATATTATAATAATATTATAATTAATTTTGCCACATCACAGGGTATATTCATGTAGATTTTTAGTTTGCATTGCGACGCGGTTTCCGTCACAAGGCTTGACGCCCGAACTCTATCACTCGCGGAATGGGCGCCAGTCGCCACCGGGCGATGCTAAATCACTAAACTCTACTTCGCGACTCTACACTCGCGGTTCACAATATTCGGGGTCGCGGGCTCCCAGTCTAGAGAACGCTACTTATTATACATCACGATCGCGTCCTCCTCGCTGCTACCGGTCACTGAATTTACATTTACCAAAAACGGCGCGGCCCTATTTGACAGGGACCGGACCCCTCATCACAATCAATAAAAATATAGTCAAGGCCGTATGGCCAATACCTTATATTTCAACGAAGACACTCGTCGATGTCTCTCCTCCCTCCTCCCTCCTCCCTCCTCCCTCCCCTCTCCCCTCNCTCCTCTCTCCTCTCTCCTTTCTCCTCTCTCCTCTCTCCTGTCTAGTGAGAAGTGGCCAGTTCTCGACAGAGTAGTATGCGTGCGCAAGTACACGGACACACACATGCGCAGCGCCGGCCAATGCGTGTAAGTCTTCCCCCCTCCCCCCTTTCTCCTGGCTGGCAAGCACCTGCGCCCATTATGTGCGTGCACACGTACACGGACACCACACATGCGCACCGCTGGCTTATGCGTGTGAATCCTCCTTACCCCCAACCGCTTTGCTTACAAGTCCCTGCCCGTCGAACCCCGCTCCACCCCCTAAAACGCTGATGCAACGTTTCCTCCCCCACCCCCCGCGGACGATCCTATCGAGATCGGAATTTGCCGTCCGCCATTCGATTCCACAAATTCTGCCATCCGCCACTCGATTCCAAGAATCGCGTCGGCACCGTTGCTTCCCGCAATGGCGGAAAATTCGCGACGTAATTCCGAGAATACACATTATCCGTCGATTTTTGGAGGACAGCCGATATCTTCCTCGACACAGGAATCCGCCGGCTCTTGTAGACCGCGACGTAATTCTACGAATTTGTCGACTTCGGAGAATTAGAAATTCATTGGCTCTCGTAGACGTCGCACGATAGCACTTTGGAACCTTCTAGAACTTTTTACCTCAAACGCTTCTTTCTCTCTCTCTCCCTCTGTTAGAGCCAATTTGACATCTCCGCGACCAGGATTAATCCGATCACAAGGCTAATCAAATCTACGAATTAACGGGTCGAGCGTGTAGCTGAGCTCGCACCCACCGACCCTTCGCGCAGTCCTTGCAACCAAACCGCTCCTTCGAAGGTCGACGACAGCCATAGAACCCCCGTGGTCAAGGCGCCAGTCCTTTTCTTTCGCTTTAGAGGCTCCTTCCTCACATACTCATTTTCAATTGCCTGCGAGTTGCCTCGCTCGACTCATGTGGAACGTCTTAAGTTCCACTCTGTCAAACGTTCCTAGAAGGACACTTTATGGCTGAACCACTTCATCTCAACTCTCTAAAGTGCAGCCCGTCCTAAATAAGGGCAATTTATCTCCATAGACCTAGGTCCTTTCAATAGTTCTTCTTCGAAATTCTCTAACGACATCCGCATGTGCAGTCCCCATTCACGCCTCTGGAACAGCTTGAAACTTCTCCTTCTTCATTTCTCCTTGACCAATCGGCTGCATACAAAAATGCAATTCGTTGGCTTCATCGACCTATCCAGGACCTTCTTCCCAATACTCCGCCTCTCTAACTCTCTCCGGAATCTTCAGGTTTCTCAACCTTGGTCCCAAACTTCAGATTCGATTGACCAGCCGAGCGGCCATCAGCGTCACGGCAATACCGCGTCTTTCGGTCTCCCGTGCAACCACGCGTCCGCGGTATCAAGCGAGATTTCTCTATCTCTAGCGAGACGCAACGTCTCCACCGCTCTTATAGCTCCTTGCTGAGCTTCCCGCTCCGAGTCTCCTCACTCGAGCCAATCACTCAGTTCGCGCGTGCTCGCGACCGTTCGGCACCCCTCAAATTCCGAGATTAAATAATCTCACTGCTCGCTTTATTAGCGTCATTCTCGCAATCTTCACGCCGCGTCAAAGTGTTGTTACTGTACGCAGTCATTGTTAATAAACGTTGTTCTACCGTTCCCAATTCACATCCATGCTGTAATGGTATGCAGTTTTGTCGGTGCCTATACACCTAGAAACTACATCCGTCGAGGGTTCGAGCCTCACGACTCCTGAGACCGAAATTGATTAAATTTTTAAGTTAAGGAAAGAAAGAGACTGGCGAGAGAGCGAGGAGAGCGTTTGCGAACGATCAGCTGAGCGCGTCAATATTGTGGATTTCGGGAGGCCTGTCCGCGAGAACCGGTTCGAGCGAGTTTTTCTAATGATAAGCGCTCAGGCGCCGTCCCGTCTAAGTGGAATTCGGCGATTTAAATTTCCGGGAAAATGCTCGGATTTTCGGCACCTTTGATTTTCAGCCGATGCAGTCCTAATTGGATTAAAGGGATTCTCCCTGAGTCATGCGTTGAACTCGAAAAGGAAAGGATAGGAACGGAATTGATCCTCAGTAAGAACGACTTATTCCATTTTCGGTGCGTTCTATTTGTTCATCATAGAATCGACATGGAATATGGCAACATGGGATGTAGAGGTTATGTGGAACGGGTAGTTTGGGATAGAATTCAAATAGGAATTAACAACCGTCTACGCGACCTCCGCGTACCCCTTCCCCACGTGTCGAGTTCTTACCGACGCGTTTGAATCAAATTCTAGTTGTTGGGAGGCTTGGAAAACGCCGTTGTTTATTAACAAGGCTTATGAGAAACGAACACCTAATTCGGGTGGCTGATCAGCCTTACTTGAAAGAATACGCTTAAAATGGTTTTCCCGGACTAAAGTCGACCACGGATCGATGTTTCATCCGGAGTTAATTTCTCCGGGTTTTAGTATCACTTAAATTAGGTTATCCAGCCGCGGATATTGACTGGTGAGTGGGTTTGGCTCTTTGGAAAATGGTGTTCGCGAGTTGGTGCAATACCAAGACCGATGGGATATTGAAGGAGTCTTAATTGGAGGAACTTGAGGGGTGAAGGATGCAGGAGTGGCGATTGTGCCAGACCCGTTGGATTTTAAGGTTCCTGTAACAAAGTACTCACCTGGAGCATCAATTTCCCCGATCGCAACGGACGAGTACAATTCCGGTTATCCGTTGTACGCGCTGCGATCGAGCCTAAGGTTCAGATATAAGAGAGCTCTCCGTCCGCGGTGCTTCGCGCTCGCGGTCCGTGGCCCCCTCTCCCAGGGCCTCCCTACCCGCTCGCAACTATTATCGCGCATGCTCGAATAGAGCCGACTTACTAGTCTCTATGTACAGTCGCGCATGTTAGACACCTGACCCGTTACAATGCCTATATCGCGTTCCTCCGTGAACATACAAAGTGTTAACATTAAATTTGGTTCTTCGAACGGGATCGTCAACGATTCCAAGAAATCCCCTACCATTTTTTTTGTAAAAGCTACATCGAGACGTATTCATTATTCGAGTGATCACAGTCAGGTTATGCGGAATAGTGAGAAGCAGCGCGAAGTTGCAGTCCGCATAGAATTGCTTCTGAAAAGCATCAAGGAAGTGAAGCAGTTGATCGAATCGAGGATCGAACGTGATCAGATTACACAAAACTTGAGAAATCTTCGTCTGGACGGAAAGCAATGGATTTTTCAAAAATCAACAAAGTGGGCCGCCTGGAGAATCTTTTACCGACGATGAAGTTGTCCGAGTTGGAAATTAACAAGGGTTATAAAATTAGCGGCATACGACAGGTTCATACCAAATACGGGATGAGATTGCTGGCGAGCATCGAGAAGAGCTTCTCGGTATTTCTACCGGCAAAGATGGCCAAGGCGTTGAAGGATGACGACGATACGTTTCAAAACATGACGCGTGCCACTGAGAGGAATGGACTTATCATGCGGTACCTCGGTGGGCACTATAACTATATGGAATTTCACTGTTTAGAGTGTGTCAAATAAATACGCATGACGGATTATATCCCTGTTTCTTTATTTCCGGCAACCAGACCCTTAGCAATTTAACATTCTCGGTCGAACAATTGAAATGCGGAGCGTTATGATGCAAACATCGGGTGTTAATCTTATTTCGAAACTTCTGCAACGACGGACAATCCAGATCTCCTAAGTCAATGATGCGATCGGGTTGTCCCATAAGATTTTCTGACCACTTCTTCTTCTCCAATCCTTTAACGTAGATTTTGGTAGCATCTCGCAGAATGCCTCGAAGGTTATTCTCAGCTCTCTTGTACGGTACGTAGCCCGAGTTCCAAGATATCCCGTGAAAATTTCGTTCCAGTCACATATTCATGCACTTATACTTTGCTGGAAGACGCTCCCATGGGCGCGGTGGTTGAAATAGGAACGTTACAAGTTCGGTGAAATAGTTACTCAACGATACGATAGTGCAGGACTATGCAAAATGCCGCTGTTTCGGCAGGGAAATTCTTTTCAGCCTCAAACACAAGGCGAATGACGACCGGTCCGAACTTGAGGGATTTGTTTTGTTTCGAGCAATCGACAACGATCAGAGGTGCATGCTCCAAAAATTAATTTCTCTTTAACAGCGGCTCAGGGTCCTTACCGTAATACGACGCTTTAAAGTTTACGTTCATCTCGTACAGCAGAGTAAACTGATTGCGGGCAATGTCAAGGCTCAAACTTCCATAAGGGCTTCCATTGCGAATTCAAAAAGAGTTTAACGTCCCTGACGTTACAGTGATAGAAGCGACTGGCGTTCTTATCGTTCTTATTCTTTCTGTTCGTCTGGAAACCCAAGACGACGTATCGAGGTTTTTCTAACTGTGTCGACGTCTTGACGGTCCACACGTGTTTCGAAGCGGTGGGGATAAGAGGATACTCGTACAACTCCCAGGTACGAAAGCTCATGGAGATGGGTGCATCTTTCTCAATGAACTTCAACTATTATATCTTTCGACGATCCGAGACCTTCACGTACGGTATCAATCACTCCAACTTCTGAATAACGACTTTGTATTCCTACGAAGCAGTTTGCACGACCACATTAGCGTCGCTCTTCGGCCTCGTCAGAATCAATTCGTGTTTAGTGTTAACGACGATCTTGCTATACTCTTCCGCGAATCCCAAGATCATGTTTAGCGGTATGGATACATCGAAGTAACCGGCTGCATCGGTCAATTCCGTTTGCTCGGTGAGCCAACCGGCGTTTTCCATCAATGCGCGTTGTCCGGGTGTAAGGGAAAGGTACCCCTTCATGAGACTCGTGAGACCAACGTTCTTGTTTCGATCGATCTCGATGGCGTTCATTTCATAGCGAATTTCCTCAAAGAGATGACAGATGGCGTTATTGACCAGAGCCGTACGAGCAGTTACCGTAGACCCATTTTTCTTAATCAGTTTCCCATATACGTGTAACGAACTTCTACTTGGTAGTAATCACAGGTCTTGATGTCGAACGGAAAGTCTAATTTTGTCACTATTGTTGAACTTTGACGAGGAGTATGGCTGGTGCGTATGCGTGTTGCAGTGCGCTATGGACTCGTCGAAGATGACGGGCATCCGAATGTTCAACGTTTCTTCCACCATGGTATGCAACATATGATAACAATGCAACAGTAGAACGAACGTTTTACTTTCCTTTTCCGACTATCTTGAGCCCCAGGCTTATTAGGAACAACACGTTTTGACGTACTAACGCTTTGAGAAGCGGTTGATGACTGATTTCTTTTCGGCATATTGGTTTGCTATTATAGCCGCTACCGATCTTTCTATTGTAAACGATTCTCATTATTGCATGGATTTAACGTGTAGTCTTATCGTTACGACCTTTCCTTGAAAAAACACCAAGTCTCCGTCCTGATCGACTATTCGAATCTGTAGATGATCTATGGTCTTAGTCGCAATCGGTAGATAAATGACGTGCGATGGCACCTCTATGATCTTATATCCCGGTGGTACGACCGGGAAGAATTCGTGTATGGTATGCACCTTGTGTTCGTTGATGTAGGCCCCCGTGGTAATGCTACATTCGACTCGCAAAGCGTTTACTTTGAGAATGGCTACAGGTACTAGCTTCCAGTCGGTATAGCGATAATATCATCCCCGATGTAAAACTTATTGTGACCGGTATCCACGTTAGGAATTGAATTGAAAGTTAACAGCTCAATAAGTCCGAGAGTATAATTTTTATACGAAGAAAGTTCGATGGGAGGAAAATATTGAGTTTTGAGGACGGAGGAAGTGCCCGATAAAGTCAGCGTAAATGAATATTCCATGATTGCGAACGATGGACTGACGTCATGAAACTATGCACTTCGTTCGTATAAACTGTACTTACTCCTACGATTTAGCTGCCCGCAAAGAAACTGTAGACACAAGTGTCCACATTCGAAAGTATTATATTTCTGATATCGTTCATAATTGTACTCTACACTACCAACATCGAGATATCTCATGCGATCCAATGGCGATCGAAGATTACCGAAACTATCGAAATAAATTACTCCATCGTTCATCTTCTTGTATGCGACCCAGTGAGTTCCGGAACCATCTTCGTCGTTGAGGTTGACTGTCGCCGATTCATATCTGTACGGTTCATTCTTCGGCATATCGTTCCGCATAAAGACTCCGCGAACATGCGGTATCTTGACGATTTTCGCGTACTTGAGCAAGTCGGCATCGGTTAGCGCCCGGTGTGGTAGTTTCGTTTCAAGTTTTTTGGCTTCACGTGAATACCCAGTCCTTTTCTATAGGGTTTCAGGTACAACCACCCGCCCAGTGCAATGGCTTCCATCGCCTTGTTATGCCTTTCGCTTTCCTTCAATTGTACTTTGGATACGTTCGCATCGTTTACAGCTTTAGCAATGCCTGCCGCTCCACCAGCCAACGCTCCAACGGCACTGAGACCCGCATACACGGGGACGAGAAACGGTAGAAAGCCCCCAATTTTTGATGATACGAGTAGAACGCGTGGTTTACAAAAGTTGCGTTTTCCACCCGCTTGTTTAATGACCATCTGCGTCCCCTTGAGGGAAGATTTGATAGCAATCCGAGCATCGTTACGCGGAATCAACGATCGTTTCTCCGCGTCGATAACTTTTCGCAGTGTGATCGCTTTAGGCTTCTTCCTTTTGTTTCCCATTCCAAATTTCCATTTAGCTTTCATTAAGTTCGTGACGGTCTAAGCGGCCGCTTTCTCCGCCATACTCGCGTCTTTGGCTAAAACGCGATTCCAAGCTTTGTCGGCCAGTACCCTGTTCTGTACCCCTCTCTGCTCGAGATTTTCTCGATTCTTCGAGTAGGCGATGTCGTGCTTCTTGCAAGCAGCGTCGATGGGGGTTGACGCCCGAATCACCTAGTGCCAATCTTTTAGCAAGTTTCGTTCCGGGTCCACTGTACTGATATGCAATTCAACGGGGAGACCGTTGATGATCTTGTTAACTAAGCCTCCACCGTCGTGACGCTTCCTCTTGCAAATGCGATTGGATTTACCATGCACGATCATATCCACCCTCTGACGCGAAACGTATTCAACTGAACTCTTCATAAATCCCGTATTTATAGTTAATTAGTCGCAAGCGAGATGAGGTTCAAGACAGTCTTCAAAGTTGTCTGTGATGAATTGCGACGAATTGGCGCGAGTGGAGAAAGGAAGAAAGGAACACAGTGAATTATTACCGAACAGCATACGCGCAGTGTTTTGCGGACCATCCAATTGCGGCAAACGAACGCGTTATTCTCTATCATAACTCACCCCAATGGATTGAGATTCGTGAAAGTTTACGTATATTCAAAATCGTCGGATCAACCGAAATACAAGTTTCTCGAAGGTTTACTCAATTCCGTGGATGGCGTCTGTTTCTATCTTTGTTAGACGTACGCTCGGATTCTTAAACACCTTGTACGCGATAACGCTAATCGGTTGGCACTCTTTAAACAGGACGAAATAAATCTCAAGCACGTGTATGATGATCATGTAAACACGGACATGACCTACGCACAATTTAAAGACCTGTGCTCGGTATGCTGGAATGAAGATAAGTACCGGTTTCTCGTTATCGATAAGGACAGCGAGCTGGATGGAGGTAGATACCGAAAAGGATTCGACTGTTTCGTGCAGATAAATGGACGATCATCGAAAGAACGAACACAGTAACGTCTCGGATTTGAACAACATGCAACGTGGGAAATTTCGGGAGCAAAAAAATATCCTTCGTCAAATCGTGGAAGCTAGCAACGCGATTCGCAGGAAGTATCGAATGATAAAATCGGGTAAAGAGAACACCGAATGAGCGACAAGTGATGTCTTTAAACCGGTAGTGTAACCACTTAAGAAATTAGTAAATGAAACGGGATGTAATCTTATCAAGGATGGGACAAAACGAGAGGTAAAACGAGATAATACGGTCGATGAATCCTTCGAATCACCAAGAGGTGACAATGATGATGATGCGTCGTATGAATCATTCGAGTCGACGAAAGATAATTTCACTAAAGAAGAGGATGCCGAAGGAGGGGATGGGAATGACGATTCGATGCAACGGTATCTCGATATGTTACGATCCAATGAACAGATAACTCTGGATATGGTCTACGGTGTACGCAAACTCCCTAAGAATAGGCTAATGATTGGCGGTACGTTTATAAGCTGCGAGGGTGGTCGAATTCATGTACGTGATACGAGTTATTTAAGAACAGCCGGATTGATGGAACTTTTACTTAAGAAAGTACCCGATGAGACTGACCACCCAGGATGACTTAGATAAATATTGAAAAATTATCGGAAGAACGAATGCGGACAGAAAATACTATACTCTGCATGGTGCCATTCGCGAGAGCAAAATTTCCAAATTTCGAAACATTATCGCAAAACTGACCGATAAATCCTCGATAACGGGTAAAGGCGTCTAACCGCCTCGGTATATGATCGCTGCAAAGGATGGGCGAACGGATTACGTACACTCGGACGATCCCAACGAATTGGTGGATCCTCCTGGTCTTTTTCTCGCGTTTCAGGAGGGTGGTAACCCTAGTCACTCGAACGAAATCGTGTCGATTTTCGAGGAATTGCGTGAGGCTGGTATCGTTTATTAATTCGACGAAACGATCGTGGTCATCACTCCAGAAATGACCGTCGACGTGTTTGGACATCAGCTAAGCAGCAGAACCACGACTACGAGTAACCGTGGTATCCCTGGAGTCGGATTCAAGATTGCCGCTGATAGACAGTACGATATAGATTACAAGAGGCTGTGCAACGTCGCTAATCCCGAGGATCAAAACGATGGGGTAACATTAAATATCATGAAAACTGTTGTGAAGCAGGAAACCGCTACGGTATTCCATACGATGACAGGGATGCGTAGCGATATCGATAGCAACAACGTAATGATTCAAGGTCTCGATTCTACTGCGAGAGAAGCGTTGACGGAATTGCGAATTGACATCGGATCGTTACAAGACCTAGCGATCCGTAACGTGCAGATCATTTCCCAACTGGACGCTAAACTGAATGTATTGGAAAATGGATGGAAAAAAGTTAGTCGTGGTGAAGGAACTGCATAAACCTGCTAGAAGAAGTTATCGACGTAGACGTGTTGATATCCGTGGATTGGACGAGACCTGGCAAGCCGACGTTGTTGACATGTCAGCCTGTGCGAGAGGGAACCGTGGCTACAAGGATATGCTCACCATTACCGACATATTTTCAAAATATGCTTGGGCCGTGGCAACGAGGAGTAAGAACGCTAAAGATGTGACGGCGGCTATGAAATCTATACTCGTACAGGGTTGGACCTCTAAGAAATTACACGTTGACAGAAGTTGAGAATTTTACAATTTCGAATTCCAAGATCTGATGCAAAAACATGGTATCACGCTGTACTCGACATTTAGCAAGTTTAAGGCATCGATCTCCGAACGATTTAACCGAACTCTGAAAAGTAAAATGTGGATGCATTTCAGCTTAGGGGGTAATCATCGGTGGTTGGATCTTTTTTCGGGTGGTATCCTCTTACAATAACAGTAGACACCGAACAATTGGTATGAGGCCCGCAGATGTTACCGCTAAGAATGAGAAAATATTACAGCAACGGGTGTTCAGCAATTTTAAGACTAAATCTAGGCTTAAACGGTCAAAGTTTAAAGTAGGAGATAAGGTGTAAGTCAATAAATTTAAGCACGTTTTCGAGAAAGGCTATACACCTAATTGGACGACAGAAACTTTTACGATAAGTCAAATTAAAAATACCGATCCGGTGACGTTTAATCTCAAAGATAATCAGGATCACCCCATCGAAGTCGGTTTCTATGAACAGGAACTCAACAGCGTTAAATATTCCGACGTTTATCTTATAGAGAAGGTGCTCAGGAAGTGTGGAAATAAGCTTTTCGTGAAATGGTTAGGGTTTGACGATTCGCATAATTGTTGGATTTATAAGGCGGATGTGTAAAAGGTGTGAAAATAAAGGGTAGACAGTTTTACATTTTTAGTGGTTTATTTCACTCTTTCTTTACTCCCTCCATGGAACAGTATCGGTTATACCCGGTACGATTTTTTTTAAGAATTCGGAACAGCCAACATCATTTTCGTTACCGGATTACTATTTTTCCGCATTAAAATAAAGTACGGAGAATTACTAACTCTAAAAATCGGACATTCCAAAAACATCAGTTTATCATTAAATTTATTTACCATTTTCGAGCTACACTGAAGAAGTAGTTGTCAAATGTAATTCATTTTCTGCTGGAAACAAATGTCCACCAGTCAGATGAAAGTATGGAATACAACCGTATTGATGTCATCCAAAAGCGAAGGAAGTTTGCTTTTGCGTATAATCGATTGCGATAAGGATCAGCGCCTTAACCGATCTCTATTCGCTCCGCGGCAAGGTGGGTAAAAATAAGAACGGTCGAAAACTCATCGAGATTAAGGTGAAGCGAAACATGTCGAGGAACTTGAGCGACGTCGGTAACCGCTGTAAACTACCTCTGGCTATGAGGCGAACGAAGGAGTCTGAAGGGCAGTGAAGACATCGAAGACAAACGGCGAGGATGGAGATGGTTACCGTTAACCGCTGTTCTGGAAGGACTACGCTAAATAAGAGCTCGGGCGATTTCGCCTTCGCGCCCCGGAAGGATCTGGAACGTCCTGGAACGTTTTAGAATGTTCGAACGCGCGCTCGAACGTCGGAGAGACCCCGGGGGCAATGAAACGGGGACCCCTCGCCTTGTAGCCGCGGCGCTCCTCCCCGTCGATTCCAAGGATATGCCTGCAGCGTTCCGACGTCCGCGAGCCGATTCCAGACTGCAGCGTTCCGACGTCCGCGAGCCGATTTCAGAGATTTCGTCGGCACCTTTCGAAGTCCTTCCAGACCCTCGATCGCACGAGCGTAAGGAAACATTTCTCAGCAGCCTCGCAATTACATGTTAGAACTTGCTCCACAAGTATCAGGCCCGAAGATTCCAAGATTCGCGACTGGTTCTTAGAAGTATCGGATTTTATTGCAGTCAAATTTCCTAAGTGAAGATGCCTATAAATTGACCTTTGAGCGTAATCTCGCGATAGTTTCAAGTCAATCCTTACCGAGCGATTACAACCCCAGATAGAAAAAATGGACGGCAAGCAGTGTACCAAGCTGATTAAAATTATGGAGGAGGCGTATCGTCTCCTGGACCGATCTTTGTCTACGGAGCACGATAAATGGATCAGATTTAGGACGCAAAATTTACGTCTGTTGAATAAAATACTGAGAAGGAGCGCTCTCTCAGTGGTAAAGATGATACGCATCTCGATGACGATTTCGACACTGAAATCGCTCGGCGAAAAATTCAAAGAACAACGAGAAGAGGGTCATGGCGTTGCGGGACACCCAAGAAGAGATCGAGTCCGCTGGAACGATCTGGAATCCGCCTTCAAGTCGAGAGTAAGGACCGGGGTGATAGTCAACATGCAGCACAAGGACTTGAAATGGTTCCTGGAGGATTCGAAGAAGCTGATCACCGTTCGACTGGGGAACGCTCTCCAGAAGGAGGGTAACGTGAAGGTGAACGTTTTGCTGTACTGTAAATTTGAGATGACGAAAGGCGGTGAAACCGTCGAAGAGATGAAGTTCTGCAATACGAAGAATGAAGTCATTCTTTCGGCAACGCACATCGATCAGTGGTTCGACAAGTACGCGAAGAGCAAACAGTTAATCGACATCGAGGGTTTCCAGGAAAGAGAGTTGGGCTGGTCGTTAACCGAAATTCTAAATTTAATGGTGAACGTTAAGAAATACGTACTGTTACGTTGTGGCGTATCCATGTACGTCGAATTTCCGAAAGATATACAAAATAGGAAAGCCGTTGTGAACGTTAGGAACAACGATCCATTTTGTTTTCTGTGGGCCGTCGACCGTTTTGTTTTCTGTGGGCTGTTACATCAGCCGTTTTTCCAGCCACTAGTAACGCAAGTTGTGTAAGTTCGTACCCACATTTCGATTCAGTATTAAAACATGAAGGTCTGAATTTTCTGACGAGTTTAAAGGATACCCTTAAGTTTGAAAAATTAAATGGATTAGCAATTAATGTTTGCAGGATAGATTCAAGTGGTAGAAAAAGTGAAATAATTCCATTTTACTTGAGATTTCTGAAAATGATTATTTACACGTAATCAACGTTTGGCAAACGTTTAATATCAAAACTTCAGGTGAATATTTGAATTTGTATCTGAAGACCGATGTGCTACTCTTAGCTGATATTTTGGAAAATTTCGGACGCAAATATTTTTCCGCGTACAAATTGGACGCTCTACATTATTTTACGGCACCCGGGTCTCGCCTTCGAGGCTGTGTTAAAGTGTACGGACATCGAACTCGAACTTTTCGATGACGAGGAAATGTTGTTTGTCGAGAAAGGTATTCTCGGCGGCGTGGCTCGGTGCTCTAACCGATACGCCAAAGCGAATAACAGATGCATGGGAGCTGATTTCGATACGAGTAAGAACGAATCGTATCTAATGTATTATGATGTGAATAATTTGTACGAGGTCGCCATGAGCCAATTTTTACCCTTCAACTCGTTCGAGTGATAAGACAGTGTTTTAATATTTTTGTTAGATTTAATTTTTGTGAATTTTCAGGCAATTAAAATGGAGTGTCAAGTGGACAAACATGAGCATTTTCGACACTTCTTTTCATCGAGTTTAATCGCGGCTCAAATGCTTCCAAAGCGGCTCGTGAAATTTGCGCTGTATACGGAGAAGAAGCTATGACCACAAGGACGGCTCAATGGTGGTTTGCGCGCTTTAAAAATGGAAATTTCGACCTCAAAGATAGCGCTTGCTCCGGACGCCCGGTTGAATTTGATGAAGAGCGATTGAACCAGCTTATTCATGAAAACCCTCAACAATCGATCAGAGAATTGGTACAAGAAATGGACTCAAACATTAAATCTAACAAAAATATTAAAACACTGTCTTGTAGAGCAAAAATTTCTCTTTAAAATAACATATAACGTTTTGATAAAACATTTAATTTCTGCACGCATTTATATATTTGAAAAAATGCGCAATGACTTATGCATTAACTCAATATTTTCAACGTTTCTATTTTTCTCTTTCTGTAGGTCGGGAGTTGGGGAGGTGTGAGGGGGGTCGTGGGTTAGTCGTTGGGCGCAAATTTGTAATGATAAGTGAAGTACGGGTGAAGGAGCGGGGAGAGAGAGAGACGAGAGATGTGAGCACGGAGTAAAATAACTGAAAGGTTTATTAATAAACAGAGCTTAACCTAAATCTTAGCCTACTTTAATTCTACCTGAATCATACCGGAGGAGAGCGAGGCGGAACTGCGTGGCGGCACGGGTCCACGTAGAGAATGGCCAGCTATGGCGGCAGTGGCGGTGGGCGGCCGGGCTATCCGCCCGGCGGGGTCCGGTCTCGGGGCAGGACGATCGGTGGCCAGGACGTTGCCGGCGGGCACGGCGAGCGGTCGAGTCGCGTCAGGCGATAGGGCGCCGGACAGGCGTGGTCGAGGTCGGTAGCGAATATGGGATACCGGGCACACACGTACTTTTCGGTCAGAGTCCAAGACGGAAGTTGTTTGGCGGAAATCTTCTCCGCCGGGTCGTCGGCGCGCCTCGGGCCGACTCGGCGGCGTTCGGGTGCGCCGGCGCGGTGGCGTCATGGCGCGCGGCTCAAGTGGCGTGACGGGCTCACCCGTCACAAATTTTAGAAAGCAATGTGGAAACTGAAACATGATGAAATTTTCAAGTTCCGTGATTTAAAATAACGAAAAATTGGAGACATTGACATTATACCAAAATGATACAAAACGAAATTTTGCAAATAACATAAACTGATAAAAGTACAGTAAATACAGGGAACTCGATTGGAAATAAAATTCTACACTGCCGAAGGGATTGACATTCTTGCAATATGATATTAAGTGGATACAAGTCGTAGTATATTTCGCGACGATTGAACAGTCCCGTTACACCCCAGAGTATATTTAAATGTGCAAATATTTCGTTATATCAATTTTCTGACAAACGTGACACATGGAGGGAAAAGGGAAGGATGGGGGAATGCCATCCGAACAGCGATCGAGTCCGTCGACACTCAACCTCAGCAGTAGCACGAGGACGGAGGGACGGTGCGGTTAGGGGACTGCATACTTTTATCTATATAGCCACCCTGGCAGCTGTGTGTCCGAGTGAGATAGCCTACTGTATGCGCTGTCCTTAGAAATTGAAGGACAGGTTTACGCGGCCGGATTTCGGGACCTGATCAGAAATAGGTTACCTTTCGTCGGGGCCGGCTCGGCTCGGCCGTCGGTTCGGGGTTCAAGGGTCCTAGACGTGGCGTTGTCTGTTACTCCTACGGGTCGCATAGGTCCCGGGCTTCCACTAACACTTCCAAAGTCCAGTCTTTGGTCGGTCATTATTGCTGTCTCCGGCTGTACTGTACCGGTATCATGCTGTGACCCTGTGTCGTCCTGTACTGTTTGTTTTGTAAGTTCCATTTCGTCTCTGTCCGCTGTCGAGATTTACTTCATCCTGTAATGATCTGGTGCTCACTGTCTATGTCTCTACGTTTTCTTTCTTCAAAATCTTGTAATGCGAATTTCTTCAGAATCAAGTAATGCGAATTGGAAATCTCAATTGTTAACTTCGGTTCCTTTTTTTTTTTTTTATAATTTTGTTTCCCTATTGTTGAATTCTATTTTTATTCCTATGTCTCTATTTTTTTCTTTCCTTTCTATTTTAATAATGTGATCTTAGTTTTCTGTTTCTATTGTATTTTTGCTTTTTATCTACTTTTTGATTCCTGTCTTTCTAAATCTCTATCTTCCAGTGTTTCTGTTTGTATATCTGTCTATTAAAAAAATCGTATTCTTCTTTTCTGTTTCTGTATTTCTATATTTCTATCTCTTTCTATACTTTTATCTGTATCCTTTTCTATATTTCTGTCTCTTTAGGTTGGGAGTAGGAGGGGTGAGAGGAGGGTCGTGGATTAGGCTTGGGCGTCAATTGGTAACGAGGCAGTTCGGTAAAAGGACCGGGGGGAGGAGGAGAGCGAGAGAGAGAGAGAAAGAGATACAAACTAACGAATTTATTGTTTCTCCCTAGTGCTACCTTAGGCTATCTTACGCTAGACACTTAACCTACTTACGGCTACTGGCGAACACGCGGGCGCCGGTGCAATGGCGGTCCGGGGTCGGCGGGCGCAGGCGCTGAACGGCCCTCTCGGTGGCTCCGGGGGCGGCGGCGGCGGCTCTCTAACGGCGTAGCCTTCGGGGTGGGCCGGGCTGAAGGTGGTGGCTCGGGACGGCAGGTGTGGCGGTCATGCCCGGAGTATGCTGTACGGGGCCCTCTCTGTCTTCGAGTTTTTCGCAGCAACGCCGGGTTTTTCTGCCATGTGGTCAAGGGTTTTACAACGAGTGGCCGCGGCGGGCCGACCGAAAAGTCGTCCCGACGAGGTCATTCCGCTGCCCACTCCTTGAAGGCGGGAATGAAATATTTGCGGATTACGGCCGTCGTGAAATTATTTCGCGGATAGGAAAGAGGCATGGGAGGTTTTTTTGTAAACTTCGGATCGGCTGCTTCCGGGCTGCCCGAGAGGGAAGGCCCGGTCCGATGAAGCGTGGATGTCAGGAGAAATTGTGGGGACCACTGCGAAGAATCCAAGGGGGATTCATGGGGGGTCCCGCGGATGGCCTTGGGCGCTGGACCGCAAGGACCAGGAGCGCAGGCCCGTGAAAGGCCATCTCGGCCGCCCCGATTTCGCGACAATTGCGGGGCGGCTCGGGCGCGGAGGGGAGTGACAGTAAGGAAAGGCAGGGGGTCTCCGAACCGATCGAGATAGGTCTGGGGAGCGAAAGCCTCAGCCGACCCCTCGGGGCAGCGGACGGAGTGCTGCTGGCCTTTCCCGTTAGCTGAGGGCTTGAGGCGCCGAGCGGTCCCCCCCGAGTTGAGCGGACTGAGTGAGTCCCAGGTATCGGTGGAGAAATCCTAGGAAAAGGACGAGATCTCCACGGAAAGGTTTCCACGAGGGTCCAGCGGATCTAACAATAGTCAAAGGGGCCGCGAGTGGCTCCTTTATATTTCTGAATTTAGTATTAATCGGCGGGCAATACCCTTTCGTACCAATAATAGAATGACCTGGGATCTAAGGAACTAAGGAGGATCAGTCCGTGTCACGGGACACGTGACAAATGCGACGATTTGAGATCTTGGGAATGTGATAAAAACCTTATTAAGACCCAATGCCCTTATAAACGGTCACACAACCGATCAGCATCAAAGGATCGTTATGTTACTACCGGATAGATGGCGGAGATGTCTGCAAAATAAGGAGGGAAAGAGAGGTAGTAATAAGAACTGTAATGGTAGGTTTCTGATTTGAACTACAGGGTTCATTAAGATAAACTGTGGACTCCAAAGTAGAAATAGTACTCGAGGAGGGTTGCGAGTAGAGTGAGCGCGTTAGTGTGCGTCCGTGTTTCACTTAACTGCCTTCCGGCGAGGGTGAGAGGCAGATTATTAATTCTGAGTCTTACTGATACATTCAAGATGATTTCTCAAGGATCACTCGTGAACTTTCATTTAAAATCGGGGACGTAGCGAAAGGGTGATGAATTGATGTTGGAAATAATAATGATTTTCGGTACGAGCCATGAGTATTGAAGAGGTAATAATGAATATGGAAGGTTGAAAATAATGATGCCAATGCTCGCGCGCTTCCTAAGTTCTAATATATACAGCGATTCTATCCCCGTTCTTGAGGCCCAACGTTTCGGTAGTGGGTATTGAAAAAGTCCTATGGCGGGAAAGAATTTTAACTGTTTTACTTTTCCGAGAAAATTATCGGGTTGGTGATTATCGAGGATTGCCGAAATTTAAGCGAAGGGTAATTTTCGTGTTAACGGTGTGATCCTATCCCTTGTTGCACGGTTGCATTGCTGACCCTCACCGGATTTTCCTAAACACCATACAAATTTCTTTCCCTTCGGACCCGCCGACCTGAAGCGCCCCGGAAGCACCGTGCACTCTGTTTCAACCCATAAGAAACAGCGCCGGCACTCACTTGAGGACGCCGAGAGTACAGTCGCCGGGTCCGACCCTCGCTCCCATGACCGAGTCCCATACAACCGCCATCACGCCCAGTGTCCACCCGTCCCCTGCCGGCGGATTCAGCGCCCCGGGCTATCTCTCGGGGCATGTATCGCTTTTGACTCGTCCGCACGTACGCCGGCACGCCAGGCGCTCACTCCGTGCAACTGAGTAAACCAGGAAAAAGAACTGCAAGTAAAAATTCTCTGTTCGCGGGATTCATGTCCCGCACACCCTTAATCCCGTGATGGGGCACAAGTGACCTTACCCCCTTAATCCCTCCCCCGGCCGCCCCAAGCCGCGACCTGAAAGAAAGCCACCTGAGGGCCTGTATCGGGCCTCGGCCCTACCCCTTTTTCCCCGTACACCTTTTTCGTCACCACTTTTCCCTCCCGTGAGGGCCAGGCGACTGCAGGATTAATAAAAAATCCGATAAAGTCAGGGCCGTGGCGACGTCGGGACTCCAGTCCCGGCTCCTTTACGAGGCCCAAGAATAATCATGCGGCGTGCGGCACTCGAGCGAGAAAACCCGACGTAGTTTCGCGAAAATTATTTAGACAGAGAAATTCCCCTTAAGGGACAGAGTTAGAATAAAATAAGGATAAGGTATTCGATTAAATATTTCATACCGGTTGTCAAGAAGTATACGACTCGAAAGTTGCGAAAGACACAACCATCGGGAGGCAGAGGTATTGCTGACCGACTTAGAGGAGCTTTATATCCCGACCGCCAGCACGGCTAGCGCGATTGTCTCGACGATCACGACGACGGCTACGTCATTGGCGGTGCCGACAGTGACAGTACGGATTCAATATAACGACGGCACCGGGAGTAACGCCCTCCATTGCGCCCTTCCGGCACAGACCGAGTGGAATATTGTGCACCGAAGAAATCTCAAACACATTTTGAGGGGTCCGAAATTATGAGAACCTGAGGAAGAGGGTACAATTCCGGCCCCCACCCTCCACTCCCGGACCAAATCCCTTCATCCATGTGGTTCGGCTCACCGGCTATCTGCCCGACGACGGCTCCTTTAATATCGGGTGATAGCGAAGATATCCCTGTAGAAGGCTCAGGTGCAAGTGAAGATTGACAGTGAAGGCACTCGCAACTGCTATGAGTGATGAATGGCGCATCTACGAAGTCTTCGACTTTTATAGAGTTCCTCCCCCGAGGATCTTGAAGGTTCAGTGAAGTTACATTGAAGAACTTAGGCTCAGAGGTGCTCTAATTTGGTACATGTTTCCCACTGGGCAATGGTTCTCAGCTAGCGTTTTCCCGGAATAGGCCTCCGGCGCGGAGCCGGCACGTGATTCGCTCTGGTTTCGGTGATTGAGGAGAGGGGGAACGCTATGAATGACCTTACCCAGTCCCTTAGAGGGATTCTCGCCCATCAGATTTTGCCCCTGGAGATGGCTTTGGGATAGTGGGCCCAACTTCCCTGAGGCCCTTTCAGCCCTATAACCATGAGAACCTCACCGTAGTGCGAGTTGCCTGAGTGTTCTCGATTGCCCCTGAGGCTCTAATTTTTTTGCGATATCTAGGGCCTATTCACTCCGGTCTCTATACACGTGATTTGGCCGCGAGCAACGTTCCTCGCGAACGCTGCTCAGCCGCGTGAACGGCAAGAGATTGTCGGGACTTCACAGATCTTCCCGCGACGCCGATGGGACACAGCAGTCGGCCCTTTCCTGCCCTACTGGATGCATGTTGGTGCCGTGGGTGGTGCCCACTCGGTCACACAGTAATCGGCTCTGGGTGCAGCAGTTCTTGTCCCGCAATGGCTGAATGCTACTTGGGCAATGCCTGCTAGTAACCGCAGACTCGTTAGATTTTCGCGTATATTGTGACGTGTCAGAATTCTGCTGTCACAATTAAGAGCGAAGTGGTGGCGATGAGTACCGAATTTTGTAATTATTTAATTTCAGCATCGATTGGCGACACTCGGGGTTACCTTGAGCGATCATTAGCTGTAAGTGTTTGTTGTAAATATTCGTCAGTATATGTATTGTTGTTCATTAAGTAATCGCGTGGGGTTTGATATTGCGGATCATTACCACTGCCGGTACGAGTCGAGTAGGATAATTCGGGCATTTAATAACCGCGTCGCGATACTCTTACTAACACCTAGCGTAATCGCCGCTAATTGCCGGCGTCTAACGGTTTCGACGGCTAAGAATCGGTAGAAGGGTTTTCCGCAATTCGGTGGATCTGCTCATTTTCTAGGGCACTCCGAGTGTCGCTGGTACTACCGATGGCCGCCCTTTTTCCGTTGCCGCTAGCACCTTGCTGCCGCCACGTGTGCTTGCTTGATTGCCTTGGTGAGCAAACCCATCTTGGGTTTTAATAAAATCTCGTTTCCACTCGTTTTTAATCAAATCTAACTTGTATCCTCATCAACCCGCGTAAATTGTTAATTGTCGTCGCGGCCGTTTCGTTCGTCTTAGGACCGGGACTCTTTTACCGCGTCTAAATACCGTGTTAGTCTTTTAAGTTAGTGACGCCTCAGTTGATCGTTATCGACTCGCCTTGTCCGAATCGATCCCAAATGTCGAGGGAGTCCGGGCGGTGTTTGAGTTGGGCGTTGTGCTCCTTTTGGTTCTCCCTGACCACCGAAAGAAGTCGCTTGTGAGGAGCCGGCTGCTCCTCTTTATTGTATTGAGCCGAAAATTCTAATGTGCCGTGGGGATACGGAAGTGTACTTGTGAATTTCGAATAAAATAGTTTCCGAGGGTTAATTTTGTAAATTTGATCATGATCTGTCCGAATCCGAAATTCCGCTTATTCCGAAACTTCCCATCTCTACCGTGCTACAAGCGGCTTCTTGGGTCCTTGCAGGGCAGAGCGGGGGTAGCTGAATGCCGATTTTTCTCGGAAACCGGACTGAATGACTTAGCCGGAAGAATCAACGGGCACGTAGTATGCCAATGCATCCTTGGAGCCGTAAATAAATCAAAGCGATCCTTTCGTTGCATTCGAATACCATCACCCGGTCGAACTCGAAATTATCGGGGAAGAATTTCGCGGAGCACAAGATTTGCAAGATGTGGGGTGCAAGACCCTAAATCCCCGTCGCAATGTATACAAGAAAAGCGCAGGCATTTCTATTACCGTAGAAATCGTGTTATCATACCAATGTCAAATATCAAAGCCGTAATAACGTCGATATTTTGTGTCATTTCACCCCCTCTGAAATAAAAGAACTCGAATGGAAGCTTTCCTCCTCATTCTCTCCCTTTCTTACTTCCTCTCCCTCTCTGCCTCCCACTCTTACTCCCTCGATTTAGATTACCCTGCCTTAGCCCCTGCGACTGGCCGACCGATCTATAAAATAAGGATTTTTCCAGAGCAGAAAAGTGAATTAAGATAGTCGGATCTCGCGTTATTCATAGCCACCCTGGTCGTGCAAGCCCATACTTTTCGGTAGAAATAACGAACTTGATAAACTTTACTAAGAATATCAGAATTGTTTACTTCTCTCTGCAAGGGGCATTTTTCCAAACCCGATTCTTCTCAGTAAAGGGCATTTATCCAAACTCCATTACCGAAATTTTGGGCCTGGAACATTAGAGGTGGAACGCTTATATAAGATAGCATTTGAGTAGCACCCGCTACTTCTGTTACGACTTGTCACACTTGGTATTCAAATCCCTTTTGTACTCTACGTACTCAACATCGCTTCGTATACGTTTGACACTCTCCTCAATACCACTTTAATCAGTCACTTCTCGGTTTTTGGTTAAGCCCAGTAGTAACTAGTATTCCAGATTCAATCTTACTTGCGGGGAAAACGTGAGTTACATTTCGCTCGTTCAACTGCAAGACGTGCGATCAACATCAATATCAATACCAACATCAGCATCCGCATCCACGACAACACCTGGTGTATATGTGACATATATCCCTAGCGGTTTTACGTCCGGTTTCCGCTGGTAAGTTCTACCAGACGGCTGCCATCAACCTGGGATCGAGTTACGCTCGATCAACGCACCACCGCTGAAGCGAAAGCTACCAGCCTTCTTACCGGTGGAAGAGGACCTACCTAAACCCGTACCAACTCTGCAGTGATGATATCCGAGTGGTGCACATCAACTCACAAGTCGACCCGAAGTTCTCGCCCGCGATCGGGGCTCTCTCCCGCAGTTCGGGACTTGGAAAAATCCGATGCCCCGGACCGATTGACAAACCATGGGGAGGCGCTAGCCAGCCGGGACCTTTGCGACGTTCGACACTTGGATGGCCGCTTGGGAAACTTCATGGAAGTCCCTCCCCTGCGACACTCGTGGCGCGAGCATTCGTGCAAGGCCCCACCAGAGACGTAATGCTCCAGTGTGGTTTCGGGAGTACTCGAAACGAGGTCAAATCATTATGTGAAACGTCGGCTCTCAGCATCTCAACCCACTTTCTTATGATGATTAAGGTTCCGACCTCGTCTGATCCCGCACCCAGTCCAGCCACACCCGAAACCGGACCGAGATAAAGTATGGTTTCCCGAACGCCTTGACCGGCCGGTCGGAGGGACTTTCCCTGTAGGAACCCCACTCCCGTCGGTATCCGTTCCCCTGTGTACCGACGGTATCCCGTCGGTACACAGGGGAACAGGAGTGCGGTCTAGCCCTCAGGCGAGCATCTTCCATGGTTCCCTAGCAGTCATTTGCCAATTCGTTACGTATCCATTGAAAGGATACGCATCCAGCCTCCACCACGAGCAGATTCTATGGGTGGCTCTAGGTCGTGTGTGTGGGCAGGTCACATCGTTGCCTTCCGCAGGCTCTGGTCAAGGGACAGCCAAATTTAGGACGAGACCGTACCAACCATTTTCGTTGGCCAACTACAGTCCATTAGTAAGGTATTTAAAGTGCAAACATCCGCGAACATTCACAAACTCACACATGCACACTCATATTCCTAAGACCCTCTTTCTATCTTAACCTTCCAATTTTGCATCAAATTTTATATTAAACCTCTTGTTCAATACAATCGAATCCAAAAACTCTACACTCTCTTACCCTCACCTTTTACCGGCACCATCGTGGCATTTCGAATAATAAAATAACGATCCTTGGGTGCTAATCAGTTGGGTCAACTGCCCATAAACGGCGGTTTGGATATCGCTCGGGAAGGCCCAAGGTCGTTGAATTTGAACGACTCCTGTGAGACGGGCCTATCCTCCTCAGTTATTCCCCTAGGTCATTCGTCCACTAGCACGATAAGAGGAGAACTGACCCTTCGGGACCTGGACTGGTCCGATTGTGTCCTCTCATCGCCACTGGTGAATCCCTGGGGAATCAGCGTCCAATGGGTGAACAAAATAAAATGTGGGCAGACTCATAGTCAGAGGCTTCCATTTCCTCATTAATGACCTGTTCAAATAATAATACGGAGATTAACCTTCGCTTCAAGATTAGATGCCGCTCGTCTGCAAGGCTAAACGCCTCCCACTGCAGAAAGCCGAAGTTCCTACCCCCTCGGCCTCACCTCCTGCACGCGCCACACTCCCCAGAGGGCCGATCAAACCGGGACACAAAAGATTACTGTGCGCCATAATCTGGCCCTTCAAGACAGTGCAGCCCGCAGGTGGATCGACGGGTCAAGGCCCAGAGGAAGCACTGACAATCCTTTCCGCACCGGCGACAATCCCTATTCAACGACTTCAGACCCACATCAATACTGTAAGGATTGTAAGATCGCGGCCGGTCGCAATCGACACGGAACTGATAATCGGGAGGGGGAGCGCTTGGTAGAGGGGACCCACTTTATATTATCAAAACCTCTTGATCCGGAATCGCGCCCCCTTACCGCTTTCTGTGTGGACACGGCGCTGTATCAGTTTTGTCGCGTTCCGCTTGGTCTTAAGACTGCGGGCAGCGCATTTATTCGCGCGATGCGTGCAGCTCTTGGTCCGGAATTTGATGCCTTTTTCACGACATATATCGACGACATGCTTATCGTGTCAGAGAGTTTCGAGGCACATTTGGGGCGCCTAGACTTAATTTTTAAACGACTGCATGAGTGTAATTTTACCTTGAATCTCGCTAAATGGGTGTTCTGTAAGCAGTCGCTTAATTTTTTAGGTTTCGTTTTATCAATTCACGGAGTAGATCCGGATCCAAAAAGGCTTGAGGCGATTCGTAATTTTGCGGAGCCCCGGAATAAAAGACAGGTCCAACAGTTTTTGGGCTGTTGTAATTATTATCGACAGTTTTGCGTTAACTATTCTACATTTCTTGACCCCTTTCGCGAGTTGCTATCTAAGGATGCTCCGTGGAATTGGACCGCAGAGCATAGTAAACAGTATGTCGCATTCAAAGAAAACTTTCTACGTGCTATTGAAACCGGCAGCATCCGCAAGCCGGCCAAATCCGCAGGCCAATCACTCCCCTCAATCGGCGGGCAGCCTCAACCTAACTGAGGACGATATCGCCCAAATTTTGGCCGACTTTCAGGTCGCCATTTAAAAATTAAGGTTGTTTAAAAAAAAATAAAAT
>NW_019394587.1:0-28822 GCF_000612105.2 Orussus abietinus | reverse complement strand
ATAAAATCGTTGAATGTATGGTACACGGTTACCAAATCTGGCTTGACTATTTGTCGACGAACATCGCATATAATAAAGGAATATTGAATTATTGGTTCGTTAAGCAACAGGAGTTGTATTCATTTCGCTCGGCGAAACCTACTGTATTCCAGGGATACGAGGAGAATCTCTACCCGAAATCGCAGACACGAGATTCAGTCATCAATAATTTTCAGAGACTCTCCGAGGCGTTCTTCGGGCCTTTGGGGGTAATACCCAATCCCTTGGTGTTTGGTGGGATAAACAAAAACACCTGGCGACCATACAACATACAGGATAAAGAGCGAAGTCCGGTGCCTGAAGGAAGAACCTGCGCTGCCGCCGGAAGGTGACTTTCGGAGGGGCCCGGGGTGGAAGGGGCTATACTGAGAGGCATCAGGAAGGAACCATCCAACTCCCTGGCGTTTCCGGCCCACTGCCCGGTCACAGTAATAAAAAAACTGGCGACCGTGACAGGACCGGTCGTGTGAGCGAGCGACCGGTGACTTATAAATTATCGCTTCACCATAACAGGGGATCAAGTGGATTAACCAGTTCATCATCCTGCAATATCGTGACGACTCTGAGCGACGAAGAATTTCGTTCGAATCAGAGAACGTCACCATCAGCATCGGCCAATCATCCAGCGGATGGGTTTGGCGAACTCCAACAACACGAAACCGGGGGTAGAGTAGATGTTTCACTCGCCCAAGAAAACAAGAAAGGGAACGCCGTACTCGAGGGAGGAAGCCGAGATGTCGGACTCCGAGGGCGCGGCTCAGCAACGGCTGCACCAACCACCAGCCGATCCAATGGCACCAGCATTGGAATATTTTAAAAAACTCATGGAAGAAATGAGGACCATGAGGACGGAAGTCGGCCAAGTGAAGGACGAACTGGCTCGACGACAGCGGGAAGAAGCGAACCGCCATCAGGACATCGATGATCACCAGTCCATGTTCAGCCATCGACAGGACTCGTTACTTGTACCAGGTGCTCAACCCATGAGTCAATCAGCTACAGGTCAACCTATTATAAAATACATCGGAGAGAATCCACACCTCCGAACACTCAAGTTCACCGGGAACATCCGCGATCGAAATCCGGTAGTGTTCGTCCGCGAGTTTGAGTGCTACATGACCGAAGAGGGATATCCTCCGACCAGTTATCGGTCTTATTTCAAAACCCTCTTGTGCGACAGTGCAGCCAAGTGGGCAAACATAGTGTCAGCTGCGACGTACGATGAACTGAAAAATAAATTTTTATAAAAGTACTGGTGTGAGAGAGTGCAACACGACGTAATCACCCAGATGGTGACTGGGGCTTACGATCCGGAAGTGCACGGCCCAATGGAGGACTACTTCCTCACGTGGGTCACTCACGCAAAAAATTTAGAAAAACCAATGGAAGATCGGTGGATTATCGCGAAAATGAAATTCCACTTTTCAGAAAACACTTGCGATCGACTTGAGGCGAGAGACCCGCAGACGATCGAAAAAATGGCGTCGATTCTGTCAGAGATGGACCATCGAAGCGGCCTCAGCGGACGAAAGGAAAAGCCGCGACCAAGAGGCAAGGTAGTCCGACAACAACCCGAGGAACGGCGCGATCACCATCATCAACCGCCACCATCTAGACAGCACGACGCAATACATTACCGTGATCATCAACAGGGAGCATACCTTGGATGGAGACCATGGATTCGTCCATACCAGCAACAGCCAAACTATCGGGACGAGAACCAACCTCGACCGAATACATTAACGGCCCCGCGGGAAACCCGCTTTACCGAGCCGAATTCGAGTCCGCGACCTCGAGCTCACCCAGTCGAGATATCGCGTGGACCATCAACTTCACCAGCATCACGAGTGGATAACAATGACTCAAAAAAGGACAAAGTTAAAAGTGAACAAGGTGCATCCCGAGCGGCTCGCGCAGAGGAGTTCGTTCCTCCTCCTATTAGTTACGCAAATGCGAAGTGGGAAGGCAACGTGAAATTCATATCATCGACCAAAGACATTGTCTCGACGGACGCTGAGTGGGAGACGGACGAGCCGATCCCGTCATCCGGCAGCGAACCCGACAGCGGAGACGACACGGAGGACGTTTCCGACGACAGTGGAACCGAAACCGACGGTGATCCAGACACGGATACTACCGACGTCGATAGCGGCAACGAAGAGGCTCACGGTTGTGACGCGAGTTCCATTCGGCCAGCACGATGCACCGAAGATGAGGCCAACGATCAACGTCGCAGTCCAGGACGTGGAAGTGACGGCTCTCATCGACTCCGGTGCGGACGTGTCCGTCATTTCGGCGGACTCCGCTAAACTCATCGAGCAGCCTGACGCAGTGGTACCGACGAAGGCTACGACCTTGAGGGGTGCCTTCGGAGAGCGCAGTATTCCTATCAAGAAGACGATACTGACGACTATCCGGTTGGGAACTGCAAAGATTCCACAAGGCTTATTAATCGTGGGTAAACTGACGTGTCCTCTCATCTTAGGGAGTGACTTTCTAAAAAACAATGGCGGGATCATAGACTTTGCGTTGTCCCAGCTTATCTTGCGATTCGAGGGGGCTGAGTTAATTGTGCCTTTCGAACGTCAATCTTTAAGTTATAACGAATTAGCGAGGACGCTGGTCAGCGAGGCCGGTTCTATTATCAAAAAAAAAACAGAGAATGTTGTAAATCCCGAAATCTCGTCAATCATCGAGAAATACCCGAAATTATTCCAAAACAAATTGGGTCTCATCAAGGGAGTCTTTCACAAAATTGAACTTCGCGATGCCACACCTTTTTGTAAACGAATTTATCCGATATCCGAGTGTCATCGAGCGGAGGTAGAACGCCAACTTCGCGAACTGGTAGACACCAGCGTAATTGAGGTATCAGCGACTGAGTACGTGAACCCACTCGTCGCCACTATTAAACGGAATGGTGAGGTCCGAATTTGTTTGGACGCCAGAGAAATAAACAAAAGGATGGTGGGTGACCACGCCCGACCTCCGACGATTGAGGAGGTATTATCGCGAATAAATACCGCGAAAATTTTCAGCGCACTCGACGTGGCCAAAGCTTACTGGCAAATTCCGTTAGAGCCGCAATCTAAAAAATACACGGGTTTCCTTTTTGGAACCCAGACTTATGTTTTTGCAAGAATGCCTTTCGGCCTAAAAACCGCCGGAGCTTCTTTTACACGGGCTATAGAAAGTATCGTCGGCGAATCACAATTCGGTAACGTAATAGTTTACCTCGACGATATACTCATTGCATCCGAAAATATTGACGATCACCGCGAAACGTTGGATCGCATGTTGAACCGATTACACAACGCGGGGGTCGTGCTCAACTCGCAAAAGTGCGAATGGGCACGACCCGAAATTCAGTTCCTCGGGCATTCCTTTCGCGAGAGTGAGGTTGAGATGCTCGAGGAAACAAAGAAATCTATTGCGGAATTCAGACCACCTAAAACTAAAAAACAGATTCAAGCGTTTCTCGGATTAGTCAATTGGGATCGAAGATTTGTCCCAAATTTATCGCAATACACGCGAATATTCGAAAAACTCCTCACCAAAGGAGCAAAAATTAAATGGACGCCGGAATTGGACGAAGCGTTCAATAATATCAAATCTGAGTTCGCGAACGCCGAAAGATTATGTCACATTCGATCCGATAGAGAGTTCGGGATCGAAACGGACGCCTCAAACGTCGGATTGGGAGCCCGTCTTTTTCAATTCGACAACGACCGCGAATATACGATAGCATACGCGAGTCGTAGCCTAAAGGATGCTGAAACGCGCTACACGATAACAGAGCGCGAGTGTCTAGCCATCGTTTGGATCCTGAAGAAGTGGCGAATCCATTTACTGGGGCGACCCGTACTTGTTCGAACAGACCATCGAGCATTAAAATTTCTTACCGCATGCACGCATACGAGCGATCGCATCGCGAGATGGTTATCTTTTTTGCAACAATTCAACTTAAATATCGAACATTTGAGTGGCAAAGAGAATTTAATTGCGGATACCCTGTCGCGACTACCTCAACGCCAATTAGCAGAAATCACTCCGTCCGATGACCTCTATATCAGGTTACTAATTCCGATTGACGAGGGTTCGGAATGGGATGAATGGGTGCCGCGAATTACCGAAGCCCAAAGAGGCTCCCCCGAAATTGAGACTCTCCGTCGAGACGACCCAGATCGAGTCATATTACGAGACGGACTGCACCGCGTCGCCGGAGATTTTGGCGACCGGATTATAATACCAAATATCATAGCATGGGATCTGATACTGCATGTGCACAGATTTCTCGCTCATTTCGGCACCGACAAGGTCGTCGCGTTTTGCCGCCAATACTTTATCATAGGTAACTTGGAAAGGTTAGCGCGAGACGTAGTAGCTTCGTGCGAAGCGTGTCAATGTACAAAGTACTACACGCGTCCAGTTGCAGGCGAATCTTATTACGATTTACCGCCAGAACCAGGAGTCTGGTTGTCGATCGATCTTTATGGTCCATTACCTCGAGCTAAACACGGCTACAAATATATTTTGGTAGTTATGGACAAATTCTCAAAATTAACCTGTTTTTATCCATTACCAAGCATAAATCTTGATAAGATTACGTCCGTATTACAGAACAAGCATTTCCCTACGTGGGGAGTGCCGACTATGGTCCTCAGCGATAGGGGAGGTCAATTCTTGGCAACCGCATGGCGGTCTTTTGCTCAAAGAATCGGCTTCCAAGCGGTATTTACGTCTCCGTACAATCCGCAGAGTAATCCCGTCGAAAGGGTCATGCGCGAACTGGGGCGTGCTATACGCCTATACGCCAATGAGTATCACTTGCTATGGCCAATTGTGCTCGAGCGATTAGAATGCACTATAAACCACACGGTACACTCAAGCACGGGTTGTCGACCAATAGATTTACACCGCGAACAATCGAGTGGTCTCGAATTGCCGGAACCGCTCCGAGCGGAAGCGCCACCCGTAAATGATCAAGATCAGCTTGTCCGTAGGGCTCGCAAAAAAATGATTGCCGCCGCTGCTAAGCGAAAAAGGCAGGCGGACAAACATCTCACGGCACAGGAGTACAAGCGCGGACAACGCTGCTGGCTCCGCGTACATAAACGTTCGAGTAAAAACAAATCGTTGAACCGTAAACTATGTTTAATATATGACGGTCCATATATAATCTCAGCCGTAGTACATAAAAACGCATACGCCCTCATAGATTTGAATAATCGGCCCGTCGGCGTGTTTAATTCGCGTCAAATTCGGCCTTATCGCGCCGCAAAACTTAAACCGATAACCATCGCTGGCATTAAAATAATACGAAGACACGTCAATTTAAACGATCTTCGTTATAAAAGACTACAATCATTGGCCCTTATCGATGACGATATATGGGAAAAATTAATTTATCAAAAACAAGAGAGTCCTCGCTTAAACTTAAATTTAAATTCCGTTCCGACTTCCGCAATTATTGATACGGGAGCCGAATTATCCCTAATTAGCCGCAGCGAGTTTAATCGATTAAACAGCTTAGGAGCTCAAATTCAAATAAAAAGGGATAAAAAGGTGGTGATCTACTCTGCCGTACGTGAGGGAACGGGAAGTTCCGAAGACTGGGCTTGTCCCGAAATCACGATACAGGACAAGAGACTACCATGGACGTTACTTATACTCAACAACGCACAGTTTAAAATCCTGCTGGGAATGGACTTCATAAAAACCACAGGACTAATTATCGACGCTACCACGGGTGAACTCATATTTACCACGTGGAAAGTTAGCGTTAAAATGGTAGACAAAGGGAGCGCGAATATTATTAGCGTACAAAATAATTTTCCCGAAATTAAAATGTTAGAATGGCTAAAACATGCTAACGCTCGGAAGCAGAGCAACCCAACAGATAAGGGCGAGATTAACGCGACGCAGAGCCTTGTCCAATTCGGCAGCGCGTGTTTGCCAAGGGATTATGCATCCCGGAATCTCACGGGAAACGACGCAAAAGACATTGAGTCCTGCCGTCGATTTGGTCCCGGAGGATCATTCTGTCTTGGACAACCGGACGAAATGGACCAACCAATGAGTGCTGAGCAGAAGATGGCATATAACGCTGTCCTGATCCAGGAAAAAGTCGAGGCGATAGTTTACGCTCAAGGCGAGTATTTCCGCCGACTCGACAGATATCATCAGGATATCATTTCGAAGACAAACGCCGTGACGCTTCCACCGTACGATGGACCACCAGCAATCCAACCGGGGCATGGCGACACTAACATCGAGGCCGTCGTCGACCAGCAGATAGTTCTAGTGGCAGCGGGGTCACCCCGATCATGTGTTCAGCCCGAAACGTCGGGGATCTTCGATCAGACCGCCAATAATCTCCCGGCACCTACACCGGTTGAGGAGGCGCAACCCAACAACGATGGGCAACCGAAATCTCCGGTGGTATTATTGGACCGAGTGGACGATCATCCACGGTACCCGGATGCCATCCAACGACGTCGACGACGAGTAGATGTTCGACAGTCCTACTGTTCCCCGGATCTACCGAACAAACTGCATCACATTACCCGGCGCAAAAGGGCCCTGAAGCGCCGGGAAAATTTGGAAAAAAGAAGGCGAGGTGAAGTGGGGAAAGAGAACGCAACCCCGCGAACCAACACAGAGAAGCCAGATGTCCGGGCTTCGCTTGCGGCTGTGCCTCGCAGATTAGAATTTCCCTCCGCGGGCGCTCCCCGTCAGGAAATTGAGGGGGCGGTGAAACCGGCAGCATCCGCAAGCCGGCCAAATCCGCAGGCCAATCACTCCCCTCAATCGGCGGGCAGCCTCAACCTAACTGAGGACGATATCGCCCAAATTTTGGCCGACTTTCAGGGCGCCATTTAAAAATTAAGNGGTTACCAAATCTGGCTTGACTATTTGTCGACGAACATCGCATATAATAAAGGAATATTGAATTATTGGTTCGTTAAGCAACAGGAGTTGTATTCATTTCGCTCGGCGAAACCTACTGTATTCCAGGGATACGAGGAGAATCTCTACCCGAAATCGCAGACATGAGATTCGGTCATCAATAATTTTCAGAGACTCTCTGAGGCGTTCTTCGGGCCTTTGGGGGTAATACCCAATCCCTTGGTGTTTGGTGGGATAGGGGCGGAGGGGCCCGGGGTGGAAGGGGCTATACTGAGAGGCATCAGGAAGGAACCATCCAACTCCCTGGCGTTTCCGGCCCACTGCCCGGTCACACAGGCACATACAACAAAAGGCACACACAACCACACAACGGCAAGCGCATACAACAGAAGGCACACGAAACCACACGCAATACATGAAATAGCACACACCCCACAAGAACTACACAGATGCACGACACGGCAACCCAGGGGATAAGGGAACAGCCCTTTCAACGGTGGGGGAGGGTGTGACGGGCAAGCCCGCCACGTCCTTTAAACGACGCGCCACCGAGCCGGTGGCGCCATCAGGCCCTGGCGCCGCCGGGCTGGGCGTGCAGCCGAGCACCTACACCAGTGCGCCGGCGCGCCCGATCGCGGCCGAGTCGGCCCGAAGTGCGCCGAAGGCCGAGCGGGACGAAGCCGCCGAGAGGACTTCCGTCTCGACCACGTGCGGAACCGGCATATAAGAGAAGAGCTCCACGTTGTGCCTCGAGACTCCTCGAAACCCGAACCCGGCCAGCCCCGACACACCGCCAACCCCAGCCGACCGACCGGACGACTCGACGATGAAGGCCCACCGCTGCTGCCGATCCGGTCTGTCCAGGATCGCCGCGCCGCCACCGACCCACCGCCACGAGGCGCCGGCCATTGCCACGTTTTGGCCCACCAGCGCTTGCGTATTTAAACGACTAGGCGTAATTAGCAATTAAGAGTATAGGTTAAGGTTTTAGCGTAGGTTAAATAAATTACGATCCGCAGTTGTCTCATCGAGTGTTCTCTTTCTCGTCCCTTATCCCCTTCACCCAATCCCCGTTATAGCGTGGTCAGGGGGCTTGCGTACTACGGCAATCCCAGCAGCTATATCGGCGGTGGGCCTTGGCCCTCCGGCAGGTGCTACCATGCCGGGCGACTCCTCACCCACCGGCTGATGCAGGTGCTCACCGGGCACGGTTGCTTTGGGGAGTACCTGTGCCGAATAGGTCGGATGGTGACGGCACTGTGTCACCACTGCGGAGCCGATCGAGACTCAGCGCCTGGGAGGCGAAACGCTGGGTACTGGTCGGCGAAGTGGGTCCGTACCCCTCGCTACCGGCCGTGGTCAGGGCCATGGTCTTTGGCGGGGGTGCTTGGCATGCGGCCGTCTTCTTCTACTGCTCGTGGTGGTCCTGCTCCAGAAGGAGGTGGCCGAAAGGGTGAGAGAACGAGTGGACCCCGCCCGACAGCGAGGGGGCCAGAGGGGGGGCTAGCCCCCCTCTCGGACTAACCCTGGCCTCCGCAACCGGCCCCCCGCAGCCCCACCAGGGGCGAGGGAGCGAGGAAGTGGCGCCGGGGCGCGGGGCCCGGCTGCGCCCGGGCTCCTCCGAGCGTCTGGCGTCACTCGGGCCGGCGGGGAGGGACAATAGACCCCTCTCAGCACACAGGCGAGACGTCCCCGGCTCCTCCTTCCACCTTCCCCCCTTTTCCACCCTGTCGTGGAAAAGGGGGATCGGAGGGGTCCGGGGCGCGGGGGGCTGCAGAGTCTCGAGTCCGGGGAACAAGGGATGGGTCCCTATGGCACGCAGCCCCCCACCACAACGAGCGGGGTTCGAGGGACGAGTGACCGCGTCCCTCGGCTGATAAGCGATGAAACGAGGAGGAGGAGTTACTGGGGGGGAATGTGTCCACCCCAACCCCCTCCCCCCGGGACAGGGCCCTAAAACGAGTGTCGCGCAGGGGGGCCGCAGTTGCAGGAAACCCGAGCCCGCGATCCCCTCCCCCGCGCCGACGGCGGCCACCGCGGGGTTTTTAGTGGGTGCGAGTCCCACACTACCCCCGCCTCTCCCCTGGGGCGGGGATGTGTGTAGACATTTTCCCGCAAAAAAAAAACAAAGGTTAGGACCTGGGGTTGAAATCCGTCAGGGTGTGACCCAAAAAAGAGACACTTTGCGTTACGATCCGTGGGTGAAGTCCGAGCGTTTTCAAGCGTTCTCGATTGTTTCCGATCGTAATCGATCGCTTTTGAGCGTTTCTCGAGAGTTTTCGAGCATTATCGAGCGTCTTTCGAGCGTTTACATCGTTTTTAGAGAGTTATCGAGCATTTTTTAAGCGTCATCGAGCGTTTTCACAGCGTTATCGAGAGTTTTTCGTGCGTTTTCGCACGTGGCGTGCCGCAGAGTGGTGTGGCATACCGTGGTGTACTGTATCGTGCCGTAACGTGCCGTAACGTGTCGTAGAGTGCCGTAGAGGGCCGTGGCGTACCGTGGCGTACCGTAGCGTGCCGTAGCGTGCCTTAACGTGCCGTAGAGGGCCGTAGAGGGCCGTATACTGCCGTAGAGTGCCGTAGAGTGCCGTAGAGTGCTGTAGAGTGCCCTGGAGTGCCCTAGAAGGACCTAGAGTGCCCTAGAGTGCCGTAGGGTGCCGTAGGTTGACGTAAAGTGCCGTAGGGTGCCGTAGGGTGCCGTAGAGTGCCGTAGAGTGCCGAAGAGTACTCTAGGAAACTCCAGGAAATTCCAGGGCACTGTACGGCACTCTACGGCACTTTGCGACACTCCACAGAAGTTGACGGCACTTCGCGGCACTCTAGGGCACTCTCAGACACTCTACGGCATGTTACGGCACTCTATGGCACTCAGCGGCACTCTACGGCACTCTAACCTAACCTAACCTTACAACCGGTTGCAGATCACGGGGACTTGGGAGCAACCATGGCGGCCTCCCGTATCCCGAAGGAAGTTCGGCGCAGATCCCCGTCGGAGGATAACCCTTAGACGAGCCGCCGGACTGACTACGGAGAGATATCCGCATTTTGAAGAAAGAGAAATCAAACTTAATGGATAAATAAAATATAGTCATCATATAATACATACATGTGGGTGTTAATCCCCATTTACTTCCTTTAGTTGTAAGGGGAGTCTTTTAAAGTAAGGGGAAAAGTTATGCTTGTAAAGAAACCTCGAAGATTTAAATACCGAGGCACGCGAATTATACGCGAGTTAAACGCGAATTAGGCGCGAATATTGGACGCTAGTACCGCTGGGGACGCGTTATATCCAGAAACCGAAAAATTGTAGGATCGGACGCGAATTCCGCTGGGAACGCGCGCATTTATAGAGAGATCCGAATTATTGTATAGGGCGCGTAATCCGCAGGGAGCGCTTCGCGATAATTATCATATTAATTAAACGACATGTCGGTCCGCGAGTAGAGCCGCGAGAACCGATAGTAAACGTAGTAAGCCGCGCGCCGGGGAGTCCAGCACGTGGCCCCGGCGCCATTCACAAGCGGCCGATTAATGAGAGTGGGCCTAGCCGGCCGCCGTGAATTGCGGTCCGAAGGTCGCGGCCCATTCTTCCAACTAGCGAGGCGGCGCGCCTCAGCACATTGGGACGCGCTGGTGGGGAAGGGGAAGCCGGCCCCGCGTGGCGAGAGACCACACGGCGTCGAGGAGATTTAATGGCCCGAGCCGCTGCGCGCGCATACGCCGCAGCCGCTCGCAGGCGGGAGCGACGGTGGCACCATCTTACGGCGAACCTCCCAAGCATAAAAAGCGCTACGGCACCGACGCGCATAGTCGCGAGGCACCACGTCCGGGATATGCTGCCGCTAGCGGAGCGGCCTCCAAAAGGCAACGACGTGGGGGAGGGTGGCCCCCACGCGCCCAAGAGCCATCCGTAAACCTCCTCGTGGTGGGGCTGGATGCGGGCCCATTCCATGGGTCCGTGACGAAACGGCGAATGGCTACTGGGGAACCATGAGAGATGCTCGCTCTGCGGAGTTTGACCGCACTCTTGTTCCCCCTAGAGTTACCGGCGAAAGGTGGCCCCCATCATAGGAATACTTCTCGACCGGACGGCTGGGGGTGCTCCGGGTAACCCGTCCCGCAACCCGGTTTTCCGGGTGCGGGTTGGGGGCCGGCCCCACCGGCCGTAATAAGAAGGCCGGCGAGCTAGTACGGGCCGATAGGCGGGATAACCGATTCTATATTTGCCGGGTCAACTCGGCCGATGGATCGGGTTCCCGCCCGACCTAGCCGGGAAAGCTCGCCAAACCACGCTGGAGCATTACGTCTCAGCTGGCGCCTTGCACGGATGCTTGCACCACGCGGGTGCAGGGGGGAGACCTCCACGAGGTTCCCCACGGGCAACGGGCGGGGTCAAGCGGCCTCCCTTCGGGGAGTGCGTCGCGGAGGCCCCGACCCCGCTAGCGCCTCCCCAGGGTTTGTCGAGCGGTCCGGAGCATTCGGATTTTTCCAAGACCGTCATGGGCTTTCCGGCCCCCATGATAGCGGAGGCGATAGTAGGCATGTAGATAAGTACACCCTTCGGGGTGCCGATAAGCAGCCGTTCCTGCAGGAGCGGTTGATCTTCGGACCGGTACGTGGTTTCTGCCGCTAGCGGAGAATTCCCGGACCCCTTAGCTCTCGCGAGGTGAAGTTGCTTATCGGTGGGTACGTACGAACGGCCCATTATTAATCGCTTATTTAACGATTTTTTAAAGGGTTAGGCAGCGTGAAATCGTGCCTAGTAAGACCCTGTAATTTATTAACGACCGATAGATACTAAGATGTCGCGTCTACGGCACTTGTAGCCGAATGATGTTGTTTTTTATTTTTAATAAATCGGGGAATGCGCTGCCAATGTCCACGAATGGTAAGATAATTAATAAAGCCGCGATCTAAAAGACCCGACCATTTTTAATACTTTACGATTATTAATAAGGGAGACACCGATCCCATAAATCAAAAGCTGACAAGTCGACACGTGCCGATGCAATTGGGCCCGAAGGGGGACGGCCGGCACGTGCCGTTCAAGGTTATCTGGAAGCTTCGGCCATGCAGCCAGTGCATCCAGGCAATCCGATGCGATTTTCTCGCGAACCATTACGAATTGCTATAATCTGAAAACGGATTCGTTATCAGCGTCACTAATAGAATGAATTTACCGTACGAGCGAAAACAATAGGCCTCGGGAAGGCAGAAATAAATGACAGGTGTCAATGATTTATGACCCTGGATTTTCAAAACGAGTGGACCGGCGACGCTGAAATTTTAGTGTTAGTCTCGTCATTAGGATTGTAAGCGAGCGCCCTAGTCGCCGATCTTGAAAGTTAACTATTACGGAAAATGTTATAAACAAATGGTCGTAGAGCCGACATCCGATCAAGGATAGAATTTCGAGCTAGTGCGTTCGCACCAAGGCGGGTAGATCGAGCGATCCCCGTGCGCGAAAAATGTATAGCTACTGTCGTTTAAGCGAAGCACTAATAATTGTAAAAGAGGAGGGGGGCTCATACAGGTTACAGTTATTAAACGAGAGACTTTCCGAACCTTAGGCCTAGGGGGTTTAAACCGGTATTTCACGCGACGAACTTTGCGCTAATTGCAAAAACTGTGCGATTAGCGGTTTGGCTGTTGCTAAGGGCGTCAATCAAAGTGACAGGCCGCCTGGGTATATAAAGGGGGCGCCGAGCCACCCACATCAATTCGCAACCAGTGGTCACCCAGAGTGGTCAACCCGCGTCGCGGGAGCTATTGGTCCCCGGTCGTGAGCGCCGCAAGTCGAGCCAAAGGGACTCAATACGGGGAATACATAAGTAAAAGTTAAAGAAGTGTGCGGTCCCCATCGGAAGACCCGATAAATCGGTAAATCACTAAGGAAATAAAAGGTGTTAAAGAAATTGTGCCATCACTGTCGGAAGCCCCGACATATCGATAAATAATTGAAGTGAATCGGAAGTTTGAAGAATTAAAGAGTTCACTGCCGGAGGTCCTGGCACATCCGAGTTAAATAAAAGTTATAATTTTGGGAAGAGTTGTGTAAAGATCACTGTCGAAATACGACATATCTCAAGCTAATATCGTGACTAGCAGGCGGGTACAGCGTCGCTTGGCTTGACGCCGCTGAAGTTTCACCGTTGTACGATCCGCGAATTACTGCGCGATACGGATAAAATTGTTGAAAATTACGCTTGTTAATGGAACTGAATAAAGTTGTTAAGTGAATAAACCTCACTTTGATCAGCTCAACCTGTGCGAGTGGAGATACCTGGTCATCTGGAGGGCACTCTCGCTTCGGATCGGTCCGAAGGATGAACCAGAGGGAATATTGAAATTTTACCTTGGTGTTTAAAGGTCAAAACACCTGGCGACCATCAAACGGAACGAAGTTCGAATTATCCACGGGAATCGGTGATTACAGGCCCATAAGGGAATTTTAATGCGACATATCGATAAAAGAGAAGTCCGATAGCCGCGACACGCGTCAAGAACCTGCGCTGTCTCACGGGAAGCGACTACCGACGGGGGTCCGGAGCGAGGCCTTGACCTTTAATTATAGGGAAGTGGCTGACCTTATCCTCCGACACTCGAGGCCCGCTGACCGGTTACAACTTAACCCAAAGGGGAGAACCTTTACGTTAGGACCCGAGGGAAAAATCCGCCGAGGTGATTTTCGAGCGTTTTTGCACGCGACATGCCGCAGAGTGGTGTGGCGTAGCGTGCCGTAGAGAACCGTAGAGTGCCGAAGAGTGCCGTAGTGTTCCGTAGTGTTCCATAGTGTTCCGTAGTGTTCCGTAGATTGCCGTAGAGTTCCCTGGTGACCTTTTTTTTTTTGGAGGAGGGGAAATCTTCATAGACACACCCGTCTACTGCAGGTCGCCGGGGGTAGTGTTGGATTCCTTTCCTTCCTGGAATAGACGTACCCACTAAAACCCCTCTCACTTCATCTCGCTTATCTCACTGGAACCGCTTTTCGCATGACTTCGATGAGACAGCCGTCCTCAGCACTTCATTTCATTTCATCTTTCCCTTTGCTCTCGATAATGCGCCTTATTACCCTATACGCATACGACCATTGCTCCTCTCTTGCTACACGATCTCCCATCATATTCTCTGCGTTGAACGTTAAATTTCTCGAACCTCGTCCCACTGGGGGCACACAAAAAGTGTGTGTTCCACGTCGTCCTGTCTTCCGCAGTAGTTACATGTGTCTGTGTCAACCTTCTGCCGATCATATAGGTATTTTCTAAAGCAACCATGTCCAGAAAGGGCTTGCGTCAGAAAGTAGTCCACCTCCCCATACGGTCGTTCAATCCATGTCTGAGTGTCCGGGATTAACCGATAAGTCCACCGTCCTTTGGTTCCGTCCCTCCACTTCTTTTGCCATCTCCTCATTAGGCTTACTTTTGCTCTTTGTCCATCTACCCCTGTGTATCTTTCCTGGCGTTTTTTTATCAAAAACTCTATAGGGGGGACCCCCACTACCCTTTACCCTTACTCCTTCTGTGGAGATAGTTCTGTATGCAGAGCATATTCTGATATTAACTTTCCGATGTATGCTGGCCAGTTTTTTTTAGAAGATTTTGGTTTCTCGATATAGTATGCCAAGTAGGAGCGGCTTACAGCATTTGAGAGTGTATCACACTGGACAGCAGACGTCTCTTCGAGGCTCTAGGCCCTCCTACGGTCGGCATGAGGCTGGCCAGAGCTGTAGTTGTTCTTTCCGCTTTCTGAACAGTTTTGCTTACATGTTCCGCGAACGTAAGCTTAGTGTCTAGCCATACTCCCAGATATTTGATTGCCCTCATCGGAGTTACTGTCACGACTTGCACGCTAAAATAGATCGGGGCTATCTTTCTCCTTTTTGTTAGCAGGGCAGCTTCAGTCTTCTCCGGTGCCAGCTGGAGCCCTCTTTCCTGTAGCCAGTTGGAGACTCGCTGGAGAGCGATATTCGTCGTGCTCATAAATAATTCCTCCCCTTTAGCGACCACCATCATGGCCACATCGTCCGCGAATCCTATCAGGGTGACTCCTTCCGGCTGTTCCATCCTCAGCAGTCCATCGTACATTATGTTCCATAAGATTAGGCCCAATACTGCACCTTGTGGTACGCCGCTATTTATTCGCCTTGTCTTAGAGTTTCCTTCTGCCTCTAGAATGATCTCTCTCCCCGATAGGTACGATGCTATTCGGTTTATGAGGCTTTCTTCGACTTCCCTTCTTCTCAGTTCGTTCAATATCTTCTGCCAGGATGCACTATTAAATGCATTCCTGACATCTAGCGTTATTATCGCACATAGTCTCCGATGGGGGTAGGAGTAGTTTTCCTCTGCCTCGCGCGCTATCCTCAGTACTTCTCTGATGGCGCCTACTGTTTGTCGCCCAATCTCTGAAGCCGTATTGGTGTTCCGACAGGCCGCCGCTGCATGTGAGTTCACCGTTTAGCCTACCCAATATCAGATATTCGTAGAGCTTTCCTTCCACATCCAATAGGCATATCGGCCTATATGAGGCCGGGTTTTCAATAGGCTTATCTCTTTTTCTTAATAATAGCAGTCTGGCACACTTCCATGCTGACGGGAAGATTGCTCTATCTGTCTGGTTATTATAGACTGCCAATACATATTCGGGCTTATTCTTAGCGAATTCTTTGATTATCTCCGGTGGAATGTTTCCAGGCCCGGGTGCCTTTTTTTTCCTTTATTTTACTACACGCCATACTTAATTCTTCTAGACTAAAATCGGTAAATATTGCATTTATATCACAGTCGAATATCACTCGCTTATGCACCGGGAAGAGGTGGTCTACGACCTTCTACACGGTTTTTATGTCCATTTGTAGTCTGGGAAGGAAGCCGATCATCTTCTTCATGACGATATTATAACCTACCCCGCAGATATCACAGTCTACTTCATCACAGAGCTTTTTCCAGGTCGCTCTTTTGGTTGCCTTAATCTTTTTTCGGAGTCTCCCCTTTATTTCTTTGTATTCCTCCCATAGGTGCCTAGTCTCTTCCGGCGCACTGCCTCTTGCATTCCTGGTGTAGGCTCTTCTTTTTCTTAGACACTCCCTACGGAGCTCAGCTATGTCTGTGTTCCACCAGTATGCCGCTTTGCCTCTGGAGTTAGTTTTCCTTGTAGGCATCGTTTGGTTACATATCCGGCTCAGAGCGTGTGAGAAATATTTTGCCTCACCTTCATCGTGGCTCATTTCCATTTCTGTTAGAGTTTGCATCTGTTTTGTTTTGTCCAGCTTTCTCACCTGTCATCCTTCGTTCATTGTTCTTTTCCGATCTGGCATTCGGTTCTCTTCTACTACTTCAAAGGATATGTAATCCTGGTCGCTAAGGGATTCATATTCCAACACTTCCCAGTTAGCAATTTTTCTTCTTATATCAGCCGTCGCTATAGTAAGATCCAGGATAGAGGAGTAGTCCCCCTCATGGAACATAGGTTTATTCCCCTGGTTTACGATCACCAAATCGTTTTGCGCCATCCACTGTGTTATTACCTCCACTCTCCTATTTTCTACTCTCTCACCCCATTGTGGGGATTTCGCATTGAAGTCTCCTACTATGACTGCTTTTTCTTTATTCGACCTAATATGCGCTTCGATTTCTGACAAGATTTATTCGAGGTCTTCAATTTCTTTGCTTACAGAGGAATAGCAGTTGTATATTGTGCATGCTGTTGTGGCTATATAGGTAAAGCTATGTCCACGTCCCTGTCTTTTAACAATGATGCTGTGATCCATCACTTTTATAGCGATGTCTATATCTTCGTCGCATATCCAGTCTCTCCTGTTTCTAACGGCATTTCGGTTTGGTTCGCTCATGAGGACTATCCCGACCCCTATCTCGTTTGCAGCAGATAGGGCCATATTATGGACTGGACGATTCCTATGGGTATTTATTTGTAGCAGTTTCATGTTTTTAATTTTTATTTTGTTGCGGTGTTTGTGGCGTCCGCGTCTTGTTCCCCTTCTTCATTGGACATTTTGGATTTTCAGATTGATGTCCTTCCAGGTTACAGTGGACACAGAACGCTGCGATTTTGCAATCCGCTGCCTTATGCCCCTGTTTACTACACTTCAGGCACAGGTTCTCCCTTTCGGGGCCCTTACATTGCGCCTTCGCGTGCCCATATTGCTAGCATCTAAAGCACTTTAGCTCCTTTTTTCTTTCAAGGATTCTGCATCTCGTCCATCCTATTCTTATTCTTTCTATGTCAATAAGTTTTTGGGCTTCTACTTCTGTCATTATCACAGTGGCATTTTGTCTGCTTCCATAGGCTGGTCGCAGGGCTCTTACCTCGATATTTTCTGGTTTAACAGGGGTGATCTCTAAAATGGCTTGTCTAATTTCATCCTCCGTTGTCACTTCATCTAGGTCTTAAATGTGGAGGACTATTTTATTCATTAGGAGGGATGTCTTGACCTCCGGGATTTTTTCCCCAATTGCCCTCTTTTGTTCATTTGCTTTGTCGCCTCCGTTTTCTACTGTAAGCAGTAGTTCTCCGCTTCTCGTTTTACTTATTCTACTCATGTTGACCCTTATCTCGCTAGGGTTTACTGTCTGCTTCATTTCTTTCAGTAGGTCCGCGTATGTCTTGTCCCTTGATTTTATTAATATGGCCTCTTGTTTCGGTTTCTAGGGTCTCTCGATTTCTTGGCTATCTTTCCCACACTTGAGGGTTTTCTGCTCCTCTTCTAGTTTTCATCTGACTTACACCGTACAATCTGTATGTTTGTATTGGCAAACAGGAATTCTATCATCCTGTTTATCCTAATACCCTGTTTCTTCCCCAACTCTGGTATAGCCAGGTTGGTTTGTTTTTGCTTAAGCATGTGTAGCTTCACTGTTCTCATTGCTTGGAACACGCCCTCGTCCTCAATTTGGTCGTTTGCATTTCCGTCTGAGATAATCGGGTAATATATATCCCTGGTGGTCTGTACATAGTACCCATCTTTATCGGGAAAACCAAGTGATAACTTCATCATAGCTGTCCCCCCCTTTT
Organism: Orussus abietinus; assembly: GCF_000612105.2. NCBI lineage: Eukaryota > Metazoa > Arthropoda > Insecta > Hymenoptera > Orussidae > Orussus > Orussus abietinus. The sequence goes on along the minus strand of NW_019394587.1, from coordinate 10,843 downwards.
TTTTATTTTGTTTTTTCAGTTCGTCTATATTCCCAAACTTTTCTATGGCTTTTGCTATTATTTTATGCGGACTTTCCATGTTTATGCCACAAGGCATTAGCAACGCATGATATTTTGGGGCATCCCAGATGTAGCCTTTTTGCTCCAATATTTTGGTAAGTACTTCCTCGTCCCAGTCTTCTTCCGTAATTTGTTGGAAGCTCTCAAAATTGTCATCCTGAGTCAGGATTTTTCTTCTCTTTGCTCTATGTTGCGCCTATAAGCACTCCTGACATTGTACGGTGGTTTGCCTCTGGGTGTGGTTTTCCAGCTCCCTCTTATGCTGTGCTTCCATGTATTGTATCTGTTTCTTAAGGTTTAGATTTTCAGTTTCCAGTATTTGTCTTTTATCATCCTCTTTCTCTCTACTGGCTGCTTCATCCTGCTTGTCTTTCAGATTTTTATTACGAAGTTTTTCCATATAAAGGACCATTTTGCTGACACATTCTTTTACTTTCGTTTTGGGCTTGTGGGTTTCCCTCACTATATTGTCGAGAGTTTCTATTTTTTTAAAGAGTCTATCATGATCGATCCTAGAATCTCCTAGTTTCTCTATATACTTTTCAGGAGTCCTCTCAGTCCTTTTCCGTTTGTTCGACTGCTCTATTGGTTCACATTTCTCTGTTTCCAAATCGGGGGAAGAATGTGCCCTCTGGATATTAGTGTTTCTCTGTTTTCTTGCTCTAGGAGGAGTCCTAGTTATAGAATCCCTTCTAGCGAAGGGGTTTTCCTCTGCTTGCCCAGTAGTAATGTTTCTCGCCCTGATCTGGGAATCCACCAGGGGGAGCCGCAGTAGTTGGTTGACGGTCCAGTGAGGCCTGCTCCAACACCTTCTGCCTGGACCGGTACTGGGGTTCCGAGCTCTTGCACCGTAATCTGCTTAGCTATGGGTTTCATTTCCATGGTCTTGCTTCCTTGGCATCCCTCTTTGTCTGGCTTTTCGCCCTCGACCCGTTCAGCATGGGAGACCTTGCCGGTAGCTATGCTACCGCCTATTTGGCTCTTGGGATCATAAAAGCACGCAAGCCCTGCCACCACGTCAAGGTGGAGATATCGTCGGTGGGGGGCCCTGGAGTGACCTAGAGTGCCCTAAAGTGCCGTAGGTTGCCGCAGAGTGCCGTAGAGCACTCTAGAGCACACTAAGGCACACCAGGGCACAGTAGGGCACACTAGGGCACTGTAGGGCACACTATAGCGCTTTAGGGCACTCTAGGGCACTCTAGGGCACATTACCGAACTCTAGGGCATTTTGCGGCACTCTACGTCACTTAACGGCACCCAGCGGCACTTAGCAGTACTCTACGGCACGCCACGTGCGAAAAAACTCGAAAACGCTTGAGGAACTCTCGATAACGCTAAGAAACGCTCGTAAAACGTTCGAAAACACTGGTAAACCCTCGAAACCCGTGAAAAACGCTCGATAACGATCGATAACTCTCGAAAAATGCTCGCAAATGTTCGAAAACGCTCGAAAAACGTTCGATAATGCTCGGAAACGCTGTAAAACCGCCTGAAAATTCTCGAAAAGCGCTGGATAACGCTCGATGACGCTTCAAATGCTCCATTTGATATCAACATTTTATTTGGCGAGCACCTGATGTGTGTCGAAAGTAAACTACATGTTATTATAATTATAAATACGTGGAAACTATACGTGGACTCTCCGGCGTACTAGCGGCGGGAGCAGCGCGGAATTTGAATCGCCTGAGGGGCAGAATGGATTTNAAAACATGTTTAATTAAATGTTAACAAGTTTCTTAGCGATTCAATTGTTCCATCCACTGAATCGAAGTTAGAATATTATCTTAGCTAAAACAAAATAGTTTCTAAATATATATACAGTGAAATGCCGTAGATAATGTATGATGCATCAACTATCGGACATAGAAACGAAATCGTTATTTGATGTCTCTTATATATTTACGTTCTACACCATTCTTCGTATTCCTCGAATAAATGAACACCTGTAAATCATTAAGTGAACATGTAAATGAGCACCCGTAAAAATAAGAAAGACTTTTCTTATCCGAGTTCATTATAAACGCAAATCGGAGTAACTCTTACGAATTGATTTCATTCGAAATAGGTATCCAAAACGTAAAACCCCATTTCCATTTCGTATTTGTAATAAGAACAATAAACTATTGTGGATTTCCAATTTTAAATAGATTTTGAATCTATTTTCGTTTGAAATAAAATACTTCCAGAGAAATGAGAATATTAGAAAAGAATCGATCAGAATGATACTTGTTCTATCAACTGAATCAACTCTCGAAAAAGTTAAACAACACGCATAACTCGAAATAGCCCCATTGGCCAAACAGATGAAACTAAATTGTTTACTTGCATCTTAAATACAAATACACGTCATATAATTACACGTCCGAAAAGGGCATGGACAACGAAGGGTTAACATTACGACTACATGGTATAATTAATTCGAAACGACATTTCTCGTGGAGGAATTGATCTTCCATTCCCTCTGTTAATTACTTGATCACGGTCGCTGCGAAATGACAATCCGCCTTGCGAGCCATGGAAGGAAGGGGCGATAAGGCCTGCGGGTGAACGAGTCCGAGCGAGAACGCAGTCGGGAGGCATAAGACCCGCAAGAGAGGAAGGGAGAACGCGGTTCCAGAAGGAACGAGGCCGTAGCCTGAGATAGAAAGAGAGTCGTCATCGCCGGCGCAAAAACATTGACAATAATCCGCTTATCGGGGAACCGACATCCAGCCCCTCGCAGCAAGGGGTGGAAGGCCCAAGACCGGAGTTTTGAGAGTGGTAATGGAAGCACGAGGCCATTGCGACCTGTAGGAACAAACGATAACGCCACACCCCTCGAGCCCCTAGTCGGCAGCCGAGCCGTGCCGGCCACGCCAACGCGAAAGCGTTTTCTGGTCAGGACTCGAAGCCCGGACACATAAGTCTGTCACTGTCCTATGAGACGGGTAGCGCATCAAATAGGCTATCTCACTCGGACACACGGCCTCCAGGGCGGATTTAGAGAGACACAAGTGTGCAGTCCCCTTACCGTACCGGCCCTCCGTCTTCGTGCTACCGCCGAGGCTGAGTGTCGACGGACTCGAATGCTTTCCGAATGACTCACCCCCTCTTCCCCTTTACCCTCCATGTCTAACGTTTGTCAGAGAATTCATATAAAGAAATATTGGCCATTTAAATTTACTTTGGGCTGTAGCGGGGCTGTTCGACCGTCGCGAAATGCGCTATAACTTGTTTGCATATAATATCATAGTGCAAAAATTCCAATTCGTTCCGCAATATAAAATTCTCTCTGCAATTATGATTCAATCTTTTACTGTCGTAAGTTCAATGTGTTCATGTAATCAAATTTTAAAATTAACGAGAAATCCTATGGTTTTCTTATTGCTTCATAAACTTATTTTTCAGCCTTTTTGCTTTACCGCAAGGTAATAAACCGATTATACCCCTTCCGGGGTTTTTACGTATTCACCCACTTTTGAATTGCGGACCTTAATATAATCGAAAACGTGTGGTCCGAGATGACCCAATTGTGGGTCCCGGCGAGGGAAAGGACGAAAGCAACGTTGATCGACCACGCGAAAAACGTCTGGGAAGAGCGACGCCGTAATCCGAGGTTTTTCAAAAATTCAATCGATTCGAATCGATTAAATCAGGTGGTTGACCGGGACGGGTTCTGGACCGACTACTAAGGTCTGACGATAAGGCCCTTTTCAGGGCCATAAATAAGCAACCTAGCATTCATGCAAATAAAGATGAATAAAGAAAAATCGACCTTCCTTTCCCAACAATCTGCTATTAGAAGTAGCAAGTGCAACCCTTTCCACCCCAATATACATAACTACCCACAGTTGGTAATGACCTGTATTGTAATCCGCCATTCAAAAACGGGAGAAGACGTAAACACCCCGGAAGTAGTATGATCGTTTTATTACTTTGCGGCGGTAGGACCTTTTCCCTGTTTACGCTGTCGATGAACACGGCGAGATAGGCGAAAAAGGAATAAATTTTATAAATATTAACAACTGCAATACCATCACACGGTGTCAATCAGTACAACTTTGACATGTTTATGTTAGTAAGGTTTATTTATTTTTTTTTAACAAGTTGATTTCAATTTTAGATAACTGATAAATATCCTTGAATGCCATTAAGAAGCAATTTATAGGGCGAACCATAGTTTTGATATCATTTTAATCTGTAGATGCCCCAATAGACTCCAAGTTGGGGGTCAATAAGTACAAAAAAAATACAAATATTAGGTCGACACTCAAGAAACAAGTTTTTTGTTTCCAATAGAACATACAATCTGCTATTCGGAACGCCATGTGCAACCCTCATCAAACATATGTTTTCTCGTATTTTGTAGTAAGCTGCAAAAAAAAGGAGAGTAAATTCATCTAATTTTCTGAGTTAAATGTAACGAACTCAATAAACCAGTTGACTCAATTTAGATTTAGAGGTCTCAATTCTGTTTCGAACAAGTTTGGGGTAGATTCAACTACAAAATGTGATTTTGCACTAAACGTAAGTTGAACCAACTCGCTTATTGAATTCGCCATATTTAACTAAGAAAATGAATTGAATTTACAGTAGTATAACAGTAGCGGTTCTGGATACAGATTCCTGCACCGACATGTTACCGACACCTCGAGAGCCCTCGACGGTTCTCGTCCATGCTAACCGCCCGTCGTCGAGCGTGAGATGACGTCATCGGGCCCGCCGCCGAGCCTCGATTTCCGAGAATTTGCCGGGAATTCTTGGAATTTGACCGGAATATCGCGAATTTCCACCACGCTCGAGGTAGTTCACCCTACCGTCCACGGATGGCGCCACCGTAGGAGGGTGCGTGTCCGTGCTAAATCGCTTGCGCGCACGCGAACCCCGCGAAGCGCCTCGAGTAACGTTTTCGTAGCCCCCGGAAAGGGCATGGAACGTTCGATTGCCGTCAGCCGCTCGATTCCATGAATTCTGCCATCCGACGGTCGATTCCAAGAATCGCGTCGGCACCTTTGGTCCCCGCAGCGGTGGAAGACTCGCGACGAGATTCCGAGAATTCCCGTCGATTTAGGAGGGACAGCCGTTATCTCCCTCGACGCAGGAATCCGTCGGCCATTCGACACCGGAAGATTCGCGGTGTAACTTTGAGAATTTGTCGGCTCTCGTCGATTAAAGGAAAAAATTCATGGTACAGATATCGGGCGGTAGTCGCCACCTTCCAAAGGGCTATCCGTTGTTGTTGTTGTTGAGAATTTGTCGACTCTCATCGATCAGAAAGAAAAACTCGCGGTACAGATATCGGGCGGCAGCCGGTACCTTTCAAAAGGGTGATCGCGATTCCAAGAACTTTGTCTACAGACATTCGGGCGGCAACCGTTATCTCCTCATCATGATGATGATTGAAAGGAAGGATCGGGTGGATCAATAATTCTCCATACGGAAAAAAAATCCAGAAACTCCAAATTTTATTCGTTAAATCAGTAACAAATCGGATTTTTATCCGGAACCTTAATTCGAGATTACATTGCTAGAAGAATCTTTCGCACCGTTGACAGGATTCGGTGGATTTTGATTCACCGTTGCGTATGAATTATTGTTATCGAAAATGATACGTCTTTCAGGTAAATCCGAGCGCCGCACCCACTCTTGGTACCGATCTCGTCAAAATTGCTCTCTCTCCCTCATGTCTCGTTGAAATTACTCTCTCCTCCTCGTGTCTCGTTCTCTTCCGTGCGATTGCCCCATTTTTAGGTTTCCAAATGTCACCTCAACGTCTACCGTTTGCACATTAACTCTATGCTATCGTTGCTATCCGAATAGTCTTTTGAAATTACGTTCCGGTCACAAGTTGATGCGGAAGATACACCTTCAGGGTAGATCCATTGTTTTTAAGGTATCATGTTACTCACGGGAAGGAGAAATTAATGTTTATTTTATAATGATAATGGGACCGATAAAGATAAATGGGTTTTCATTTGGCTTCCGGGAGGAACACTCAGAGCCGATAAACCAAGGATGTAAAAGGGAGCCCCTAACTACCCTAAGGATATTTCACCAAAACTCAATTTCGAAAAACACCCGAAAACATCGACCAATAAAATGCCACCCAGCGAGACTCTTCTTCCACCAACGATTGAAGAAGAGCAGAGGGTACCTCGGATTTGGTTGGTGAATCTTGGACATGTCTTGGATTGGTAGTTCACCTAAGAATATAGATATGGTGGAATCTGAAATTGAGGATGGCGATAATGATGATGATGATGATGCAAGGCTTTGTGCAAAAAAATACAGTTTACTTTCGAAAAAAAAAAACATAGACTCGATTGCACAAATATGAATAAATACCGAGTGAGAAGGAGAATATTTAAGAATTTACAAACTACAAATTCCATGAAGCGATACCTTTCATCATATATGCCGACATCGAATGCATGTTGGAATCAATTAATCACCGACGTTCCGCGATCAACAAACACGATACCGTATCGAAAACATACCTCGTATAGTGTTACATGCTATCTGTATTGTACCTTCGACGAGTCGTTGTCCAAATTTAAGATTAATCATGGAGACAGCCGTATATAGTGGTTTATGGACGAGCTGCATCGATCGTTGGGAGAAACTTGAAGAGACTCGGCTACCTCCTAAAGAAGACATTTTTTTTCTTCAAAATCGACTAAAGAAGAGATTTCTGACAGACTAATGATTGGTGATTCGTCTATAAGTTTGAGGGTAACCAGATTTTTTTAGGTTGAACTTTTCTCAGTTTCTCAGGAACTTGGTTTAGCACTAGGTGTTTTCGAGAATATCTATGGTGATTGAGATTACGATATAGGAGTATCGAGTTGGGTGGGTATCAGCAACGATGAAGCACAAAGGAAGATAAAGAGTATTCAAGTGACAAAAATATGAAGTACAAGAAATATCTCGAATGGAATCATTCTTAAAATACCTCCACTGTTGTAAAGTTCTAATAAAAGTTCACTTTAAACAGTACCGATTTCAAGGATAACTATACAAATTTACGAGAACGATTCTTTATTTTTCCTGACTCCACATTTTTCTTGGTTAATTTTTTTTTTTACTTAGCCCAGATCGAAACCAAATGGTGTCGAGATCTCATATTTCGATCAATATACAATTATCGAAGGCTCTGATATGAGAATCGAAAGGGTCAGGACAATTTTACGATAATTTAGAACATTCTGGTAATCGATAAACTCACATTTGAACGGGATAAAGGCAAAAGAGTGTTTTATATAGAACTGTCTGAAACTTTGACACATTACGCATGAGCACTTAGTAATTATCCTAACACATTCAACATTTGGATTTTTTCTTAGCCCAAACCAGAACCGAAATGGCGTCTAGGTCTCATGTTTCAGTCGATATCCATTTATTGAAGGCTCTAATATGAGAAACGAAAGTGTTAGGACAATCTTACGGCAATTTGGAACACTCTGGTGATCGATAAACTCGCGTTTGAATAGGATAAAGACAAAAAGTGTCTTATACGGTGCTATGCTAAAACGAAGGTAATACGGAGCTTTGGAGTGAAAATTTAGTTGACATTGAAATCACAGATGACGTAGGGGTCCCTTTACAGTCATTTCGATTCGAGTAAAAGAGGAATCGTGCCTTATGTACTATGACGTCAACAACTTGTATGGTACAGCTATGAGTCAGGTTTTGCCATTAGATTCCTTCGAATGGGAGGAAAATTTCGAGCAATTGGATATTCACCATATTTCCAACGACTCCATTACCGGTTACATATTGGAAGTCGACCTGAAAATATCCGATCGAACAAGAAATTAGAATTTGAAGGTTCATGATTTAATACTATCATCTTAGAAAGAGTACGAGCTCCCCCGATCATTTGATCCATTAAACAAGTATCGACTCCGAGTAGTCAAAACAACTCGGATAGATTACAACCCTTTGTCAGACCGAAAAGTACCGAGTGGAGGGGAGTTCTTTTAATAAGGCTCCAGAGTTCAGCAGCAGCTCAGTTGTCATAACCAAAATGTCTGGAACCCCTGATTACATTGATTGAAATTATACCACGAGTGATGGTCCCGGTACAGTGGGCTGTTGGCGAACTGGAGGAAACCAGAATGGCCATTTGTTCAGCCATCGATCTCTACGGACGGCTGAGTGTTTTCTCGGGGCCCCCATTCGAGTGCATCATTGATGTCAATGATGTTCGAGCTAAGATGGTGCGAGAAGGGTTTCGCATCGTTTTTAAGAAGATATAAGGTGAGCGTTCAGTGCAGAAAAACTTTTTCTTTCTTCTTTCTTCTTTCTTCTTTCTTCTTTCTTCTTTCTTCTTTCTTCTTTCTTCTTTCTTCTTTCTTCTTTCTTCTTTCTTCTTTCTTCTTTCTCCTTTCTTCTTTCTTCTTTTTTTTCTTTTCTTTCTGTTTCCCTCCTTTTCTATTATTTCCATTTATGATTGATTTCAACTTTTTTTGTTTTTAATTTCAGAGAGCCTGTCATTCACCATCACCGTTACCATCCACTATGGTCAGTCGCCGTTAATCCGCCATCGCCGCCCCCATGGACGTCCCCGCTGAGGAATCGAATGACTCCTCGATCCTTCTTCCCTTGGGATCTGGTCCTGCGTCACCGCTCAAGGGTCATCCTCGCTATTTAAGTTTCCTCAAGAGTAGGATGGACTGACGTAGCTCTGGATTCTTAGTTCACGCAGCCTAGTTCACGCAGCCGTCTGTTGCGCGACATTCAATTGCAATTGTAGCACGTATTTAAATATTGACGCAACCCTTCCTTTTTTTAATGATAACGGAAATGGTAAAATATTAGTAAAATATAGTAACTTTTATGATATCAAAGTGTACTTAGTATTCCTATCGTGAATAAGCTAAATTAATGAATGAATAATAAACATATTATGTAGACAACATAAACTGCCTTAATTTTATTACCGCGGGTGTTACATTATACAGCGCTTTACATTCATCATTACAGAACATCGTCCGAAATAAGGGAAATCCATCATAATAGAAACTTGAACATCAAATTTCTGCAAAACTGCTGATGTCCTCCATTTGAACTTATTCAGCGCTGGCAAAAGATTATTTGCAGATGAGACTCAATCCTCGTGCATTTCGAAAATACATTAAGGGTCCGACTGCAAATTTTGCATCTTAAATTCAGACGCTTTGATCCGTTCGATGATCAATGACATCTCCTCGTCCTCGGGGACTAATGTCTCTTCAGAGGGTTGTTTATTCAAGTGAAATTGCATAAAATAATACGGTCTAAATTTTATAGCTCCTTCTTTTTCTTTCTTTCTTCAGGTATACTCATTCGCGCATCTTAAAGAACAAAACAGAGGGATCCTTGTCGGGTAACATCTCAGATCGAGGAGGAACGGAGTTGCGCTGGTAATCTGCTAAAGCGGGAGAATTTCAAAACATGTTACCCTGACCTATGAGTGATTTAAAAGCTCATGTGTCCTGCAGACATGGATAGCTCGTTGTGCTACTTTAGCGTTCCTCAAAGTGTGCTAGAAGCCTTCAGATGAAAGTATACTTTTTCAAAAAATAAACATAATTTGTACCGAATTTTATAAACGCAAAAAGAAAACGTATATAATTTCTAAAAGGAAACGTATAAAATTTCTCCCGCGTTAACAGATTGCGAGCGCAGCTCCTTCTCGATCTGAGACGTTACGCGAAAAGAGTCCCTATGTTTTTGCTTTTTAAGATGTGCGAATGGGTATGCCTGAGGGAGAAAAACTCGATTTTAATGTCAAGACATCTTAATCTATTAATTGAGGGAGTTAAAATACAATAAAATTTATACCGATAAGTTCGTTATCCCTAATTAACAGGTTAACATTTGCAGAAGTCGCTCGTTTAGCTCTAGGCGACTTGTTTAAGTTGTAATCTTATATTCTGTTTTTTAATTCCTATTTGATTTGATTTAATTCAAATAGTTGGTACGATGCATGGTGCGGAATTATCTAAATGTAACGAAGAAGTGTTTGATTTATTTTCAAAACTCCGCAAGATGTGTGAACCAAATATTTATGTATAAATTCAGAGTCAACCATTGATGAATACGAAAGAGCATAAATGATAAGCAGTAAACGGTCGAAATAAGAAATATGCAGCCCAATTACTGTTAACAGTGAACTTTGGAACATATTCAGACTTTCATGATAAGACTAAATCGTGTACTGTGTGTAAAGAGGATTAACACAGCAACTTGTAAAGATATTCTAAAAGCATTCTACTAACGGTACACGTATGCGTATGTGCGTACGTATGTTAAAACTCACAATATACACCCACACATTTAAGTATATACATACTTTTTATTATAATAATAGTAGTTACACTGTACGATTCTTTTCGTGATAAAATATATCAATATATATATTTTAGCAAAATAAATATCTTCCTCGATTAGAAATCGAAAAGATGTCAAACTCATTACCAAGTGGGACGGGCAGGTACGGTGCAAAAAGCTCGCTTCTCTAATATTATAGGTTTGTACTTTATTTAGATACAACTCCTATGTAAGAAAATATGCGGGTATACGTTTGACAAAGGATCGCGTAGGTCAATTTTCGTTAATTGCATACCTAAACTTAAACATTGCTTTAAATACCGATATACGGGTGTAACGTTTTCTTTTTGCGTTTATAAAATTCGGTACAAATTATGTTTATTTTTTGAAAAAGTATACTTTCATCTGAAGGCTTCTAGCACACTTTGAGGAACGCTAAAGTAGCACAACGAGCTATCCATGTCTGCAGGACACATGAGCTTTTAAATCA